>NC_056741.1:408144449-408186949 GCF_019279795.1 Protopterus annectens
GGTGGCACAAGTAATAACTGTATTAACCAAGGTGACAAAAATTGCTGTTTGGCCATGGTAGTCACAAAAAATACATAGTGAGATGATCCTTGCATCTGTAAATATGTTTGTTCATTTCTTATGTGATTCTATTCACCCAGACTTTGACTGCAAATGCTATACTGAGATCAATGCACTTCCTGGAGGAATACGTTCCTGACCCAGAGATTCCCCAGACTCTGGAATAGACTGCCCATACATGTCAAGCAGAGCATCTCTTTGGCCCTCTTCAAAGGAACTTTGATGACTGGATGGGAGAAAGGAAATTCACCCCAGGGATCACGTCAGTCGCCCTGCTAGATAGGGGTCCAGGGAAGTAAATAGTGTGGGAAGAAATAGCCAGGGAATTGTTATGGCTAGGCTTGTATAGGCCCTAGGGTCGATAGCTTAGTACCAACCTATGAACCTACCTCAGTAAACAAATATAAACAAATCAGTCAGTCAGTCAACCAACCAATCAGTAGTACCTGGCAACCTGAGAAATTTAACAGGAAATACAGAAGTTATTTCTGGAGGTAGTGTAAAACCATTACTCATTCACAAAACAGATGATATTAAATACATTTTGGACAAAGACTTGCACTTTTTAGGTAAATCACTATTGCTGTGTCTGTAAATTGTCTATTGAGGTAAGGGTATTACCTCATTAAACAAATATAAATAAATGAATTAAACCAGTAGTACCTGAACACCTGAGAAGTTTAACAGAAATTCCAAAAATATTTCTAGGGCTAGTGTAAAACCATTATTTATTCACAAAAAGGATAATAATATAAAATAAATATATTTTAGAATCAAGACCTGCACTTCTCAGACAAATCACTAATGATGAAACTCCTACAACTGCAATATTTCCAGGTTGATGAAACTACTACAACTGCAATATTTCCATGTTTATACAGGTTTCACCCATAATTATTCCCCTTTTCTGGAAAGAACTATAACATCCCCAGTGTATTTAGTTGTAATTCATATTTTGTTGTTTATGTTGCCATTGTAGTGACTGTGAATTTTAAATATGAAATACTACTGGAAAAGTATATAAATGTGAACACAATTATGCTATTAAACGTAACATTGGTATTAATGCATTATTCTGGTATTCTGTAAAATGTGCCCAAGTATAAGAAATTTAAATCTGACAGTACAGATTATGCTACAGTGTATATCAGAGGAGGCAACATGGAGGTGTCTTTAAAATATCGAGAATATTGGGGGCAGATATGCTTCTCAGAGTTGAATAAATATGTAAATTTTAAAATAATTTTGAAAAGAAGACCAATGTAAGTATTTTATTAATTTATACATTTTTTTATATTTTTTATATTTCAATATGTTAATGATTATTAGAAGTTTGTTTGTTGCCCATTTAATAACATATTCATAAATGTAATCTTATTGGATTGCTTGAAACATGTGACTTAAAAAAATTAAAATAATTAATACATTGAATGCGAGTGCTTACTGAACTTATTTTGCTCTGAATAAAGTATAGTCTTCATTCTCCATGCCTTAATTTTTGCATTTTTTTAAACTACACATATTTCTTATTTAATGGCATATCCCACTTTCTTCATAGTTATGACCTTATTTATGTATGCCTGTCCCATGCATTTCTGAGCTGCAGAAACAAATTGATGGATTCGATCTTTATCTGCATTGCAAATGTGGACAGTGAGTCAGGTGTCAAGGTGAAAGATGTGTGATTCAGGAACAAAGTCATGCTTCTATCAGGGGATGCTAAGTCTTCACTAGGTTGTCATGAATGATAAACCAGTACTAAATGTCAGTCATCTCAAAAGTCAGTAGTGACATCAGTGTAATACTTAGTGGTGCTGGAAGATTGGTATGATCACAGAAACAACCAGCTAGATACTTAAGAGGTGCAGATAGATGTTCCAGTCATACCAGACTTAAGATGTGCAGGGTAGCACTGTGGTCTGTGAAGTAACATGGGAAATGAGTAAAATGTTTGAAGTTGCAGGTTTTTATAAACATTTAGAAATTTTACATCAGGGCAGTACTCTGCAACTGGTACAAACAAAGGACACAAACAAGATGTTGTGCATTCGGTTTTGAATTGTATCCTTAGTAAGGTGCACAACAGGGTAAGACTGTGTGACCCGCATTAACACACAGTGCAAGGCACTCTGGGTAGTTAAATGTTTTGCTATTTTACTCTTAGGGTGGAGTGCTGGGTGGTACTCCGTATCATATATTCATCTATCACTCCCTCATACAATATGCTGATGATTCTATCCTAATATGCATTTCTGATAACCTAGTACATCTTCAGAGAATTACTCTAGAAGCCTTTAATTTTATTGCAAGTTGGCTAGAGGATAATCACCTGTTACTAAATCCAAAAAAAGGTAAATGACTTCTCTTTTTTACAAAATCCAAATTCCATGAAAAGAAAACTTTAAAATTTCTTCCTTAAATAATAACATGATTGAAGTTACCCAGTGTTCAAACTACTTGACACAACAACTGAAACAATCTTAAATTCAATGTACATATCCACAACATCATCAAGAAAACCCATGAAAACTAGGCACCATACATAGAGTAAAAAATTCCTTACAGACTCTACCAAGGTAACTCCAGCTACGACTTACCTGTTACCCTCTCTCCTATATGGAGGCCCTATCATCACCAACCTACAAGCCTCACTTAGTTTTAAACTTGAACAGAGACATAACAAAACCATCAGATTCGCTTGCAATAAACCTTACCATACCGATCACTGTTTAGCACTAAAAACATGTAACTATCTTGAGCTTTCCCACCACATGTCTTATACTCAGCTCACCTTAATCCATAAAATCATCCATACCCTATCTGCCTGCCCAACAATTAGACCCGTACTCCAATACATTCTTCCAAATCATTGCATTTTATAAAATACTAACTAACTGTTTACTATCTACAAACCACAAAGGGCTGCTGAGATCAGCCTCTATTCTAATAGTGTATCTGCAAACCACAAAGGGCTGCTGAGGTCAGTCTCTATTCCAACAGTGTATCTACAAACCACAAAGGGCTGTTGAGGTTAGTCTCTATTTTTTTTTTTTTTATTATTTTTATTTAACATTTGTTGACCGGGAAAGTCTGACTAGGTTCCATAGATCCTGTTTTCAGCAGAGGCCCAGGGAGAAATGCTCCAGAAGCATGTCTTTAGAATGTGGGAGAAACTGGAGTACCCGGAGGAAACCCACGCGAACGCAGGGAGAACATGCAAACAACACAGAAAGCACCCCAGCCGAGAATCGAACCGGAGAACCTCTTGCTGTGAGGCGACAGCATTAACCGCTGCACCAGTGTGCTACCCAACAGTGTACCTGCAAACCACAAAGGGCTGCTGAGATCAGTCTCTATTCCAACAGTGTATCTACAAACTACAAAAGGCTGTTGAGGTCAGTCTCTATTCCAACAGTGTATCTACAAACCACAAAGGGCTGCTGAGGTCATTCTCTATTCCAACAGTGTATCTACAAACCACAAAGGGCTGCTGAGGTCAGTCTCTATTCCAACAGTGTATCTACAAACCACAAAGGGTTGCTGAGGTCAGTCTCTATTCCAACAGTGTATCTACAAACCACAAAGGGCTGCTAAGGTCAGTCTCTATTCCAACAGTGTACCTACAAACCACAAAGGGCTGCTGAGATCAGTCTCTATTCCAACATTCCAACAGTGTATCTACAAACCACAAAGGGCTGTTGAGGTCAGTCTCTATTCCAACAGTGTATCTACAAACCACAAAGGGCTGCTGAGGTCATTCTCTATTCCAACAGTGTATCTACAAACCACAAAGGGCTGCTGAGGTCAGTATCTATTCCAACAGTGTATCTACAAGCCACAAAGGGCTGCTGA
Organism: Protopterus annectens; assembly: GCF_019279795.1. NCBI lineage: Eukaryota > Metazoa > Chordata > Ceratodontiformes > Protopteridae > Protopterus > Protopterus annectens. Next base: position 408,148,362 of record NC_056741.1, read on the forward strand.
GGTCAATCTCTATTCCAACAGTGTATCTGCAAACCACAAAGGGCTGCTAAGGTCAGTCTCTATTCCAACAGTGTATCTGCAAACCACAAAGGGCTGCTGAGGTCAGTCTCTATTCCAACAGTGTATCTACAAACCACAAAGGGCTGCTGAGGTCAGGCTCTATTACAACAGTGTATCTACAAACCAGAAAGGGCTGCTGAGGTCAGTCTCTATTCCAACAGCGTATCTACAAACCACAAAGGGCTGCTGAGGTCAGTCTCTATTCCAACAGTGTATCTGCAAACCACAAAGGGCTGCTGAGGTCAGTCTCTATTCCAACAGTGCATCTACAAACCATAAAGGGCTGCTGAGGTCAGTCTCTATTCCAACAGTGTATCTACAAACCACAAAGGAGGTCAGTCTCTATTCCAACAGCGTATCTACAAACCACAAAGGGCCGCTGAGGTCAGTCTCTATTCCAACAGTGTATCTACAAACCACAAAGGAGGTCAGTCTCTATTCCAACAGTGTATCTACAAACCACAAAGGGCCGCTGAGGTCAGTCTCTATTCCAACAGTGTATCTACAAACCACAAAGGGCTGCTGAGGTCAGTCTCTATTCCAACAGTGTAGCTTGAACTTGGAATAAAATAACTACATCAGTCAAATCTATTTTCAAGCCATTACTAAAAGACTTCCTCTCTACATCTTGGTTTTGTCCCTGCTCCTTATCTGAGACATAGCTCTCTAACACCCTTCATTACCTTTATTATACCTCTGTTTAAAGAACTAATTCACATAACCTGCTTACTACCTTCTAATACCTCACCTTATTCACTTTTTAAATTACTGCACCTACTTCTAATTAGCACAATCAAATTACTATTCCATCACTACTTCTCTAGTAACACTCAGACTTGCTTATTGCCTCTCCTACCTCACTACTGTATTTCTTAAATTACTCCTACTTATCTTATACACCACTCTTCTATCTGTAAAGTCCCAATACAAGACTTGTAAATTTAATATTTTTGAATATCAATACACATTTTATTATGCTTTCTATTATGCTATGTATTCAATAAAACTGAATTATAAAATTTGTTATTGTTAATATTGATTGCATTAAATATGATACCTTAGAACTTTTTTCCTTGGGCATACACTGAAAAAGGACACCTGTGCCCAGTCAGACTTTCCCAGTAGACAAATGTCAATAAATAAATCTAGTACACTAAGCACTTTAGAAGGACAGATATTACTACTGTGCTTAACAGTGTAGCACTGGTCAAGCTTACAGATGAACAGCACACAAGTTATTAAGGGGTTAGACCAAAACTTATAGTTAGGACACTGAACATAGTAGCACTATGAGTGTTTACATTTTAAGAGTGCACAATGTGCTGGGAGGGTGAACACCATTGATAGTACTATATCTCAATAACCCATAAAGTGTTTTGGGGTTTACAACTCATTATTTGTTGGGAGACACAGCATTGTGCATCCTAGAGCTGGAAATATTGTCATTGCCTATACTGTCTTATATATGGGTATGTAACTGTAGTAGGGAACATGCAAGGGGACGGTGGTATGCATTGTGATCTACAGGGTAAGGCTAGTATGCAGAAATGTATAGCACAGTTTGTAGCATATTATGTTAACAGATGAGGTTGGCATATTCTGCGGCACTGTATCTCATTCTACATTCATTCAGTTTCTACTGCACTGCCAAGCTGTCACCAAAGTCATACGTTAGACTCCATCAGAGTTGCAAAAGTTCTACCCTGCTTTTGTGGGTCTATGTTATAACAGTGAACTATCAAAAGATCAAACGCTGTTATATCGACCACAAAAGAAGGAAAACAAAAAAGAGCGAACAGTCAGAACAGCAAATTTTTTCCCAGGGAAAAAATTTGCTGTTCCCAAAAAAAAAAAAAAAAAACACACCCTCCCCTACTTAAATATACCAACTCTGAGATGGCACTACAGTGCCGAAAATGGCCAAGCGACTTCTTTCCCAGGGAAAAAATTAGCTTGAAAGCCGCTTCATCATTATGCATTTTCATTTACAGTTCGATGAAGACGCATTTGACATAATGCATCTTCGTTCTTCTGACAGGCACCTGCTTGTGCAAGTGTAAGGAAGCTGTCCTGCTGCATACTCCCTTGTCAGCCATGTCATGGACACTTCTCCAATGTTACTGGATATCAAACTGTCCAGAATTTTATTTCTCTTGTTTGTTTTTTTTTTCTCTAATGCCTTGTTTATACTGATGGCATTACACTCTTTGCAAATTCATTAAATCAAGAATATTTTATCAGTATACTGCAGAAACTTTTTGGGTACAGGAGCAGTGGGCCACAGAACAACATTTAGTCGTACATTTTAGGATTTCTAAAGCCACAGCCTTTGCTTCTAGTCCTCCATATTTGAAAATCAAAAAAACTATGGCCAATTTCTCTTGAGTGAGTCTCAAAAGTTGCTATGTTTAATAATATTAATTCTTTTGTTTTGTATTTCCCTTGTCAACTTGAAAAGTTCTTATCAGATGTTTATTCCAGACTAAACTTTATATTCTTGTAAAAGCTTACTTTCAGATTATGATAAGACATGACTAGGACAGCTTAATTGCTGCCTTGTTCTTTTACTACTTATGAATTTTTACAATGTAATATACAATTAAACTCTTTAAGATATAATATGCCATTCTGAGTCTTATTTCTTCTCTCCACATTCGTATCATGATTTGCTGTTTGAAAGAGTAATGGACTTGTCACCAAATGACATAGAAGCATAAAGTGACATTTTTTTATTTAGATCTTATCAGTTTTCTACATCTAGAGAATATTTGAAATATTATATCAGGTCAAATATTTTGAATACTAAAACTATATGTTATTTTAAATGGTTTATTCCATGTTACAATAAAACAATTACCCAAAGATTTACAGTATATGAAGCAATGTTATGAAAGACCCTGGCTGAGACTTGGAAAACATATCACTGCCAGCATTAGATGAACAAAGCTGTAGTGCTTAGTAGTGTGATGGTGATATAATGTGATTCAGAGACATGATAAAGCCATATGGAGCAGCATCTGATTAGTGGTTCATTATCATGAATCTAAATTGAGCAATGCACAGATAACCATGCTAGTGTTCCTCCTACCAACACATGCAATGTAGTTGCATAAGCCCCTACAAACATGAAGATGCAAGCACACATATTTAAATAAATATACATGCACACTAAGACACGTGCCAACACACACACACACACACACACACACACACACACACACACACACACACACACACATATGGACATAAATAGATAGATTTGCAGTACTTCTTGAGGCTAACCCTGGTCCTGATTAGGACTGAATAGGTGTTTACCGTCAAAAGATGGAGTACACTTTTTTCACTTTGCTCCCTGGATAGCATGATGGAGCTATTCTTTGAATTCTTCCATTCTGATCCCAGAGAAAAATTTCTGGATATGCACATGACTAATTAGCATTAGCCTCTCCTGGGACTGTCATATTTGCATGTAACCTTCTCACTCCTGTAGAACTACAGTGATCTTTGAATTTCTCTGGTAAAACACAGTGAATAATCCTGCTAGAAACAGGATTACACAGTGCATTACGCATTTCTGAACCCCAAGCACTGTTTTAATATGATTCTTGTAGGTATTCTTTCAATATTTGACAGTAAGTTTATAGAATTATTACTTTTGGAATACTGTTGTAACATTCTTGTAAATAAGAACACAGCAAAAAGCTTGAAACCAAGACCAAGTAAAAAGTATAATCCAAGGCAGGAAGAGCAGCAAGAAACAGCGATGAAGCCAAAGGTAATCTCCACAAAAAGTTTATTCAAACACACAACATAAATTTCTCCAAGTCCTTCTCTCAAACACACAACATAAATTTCTCCAAATCCTTCTCTCAAGCGCTTTCACTCAGTGCAATACTGGGCTTTATCAATATAAAAGAAAGGAACTTATAAATGTGGAATGTGCAAACAATGCACTGCTATGTTGAATGATCATAGTATATACATCCCATCTAGGAAATATATATTCCGGTCTAATGGGTATTTTAATTGCAATGCAAAATATGTTGTATATTTAGGCTCATGTATAAAATGTCAAAGTTTCTATATTGGGAAAACAGAAAGGACACTAAAGAGAAGAATTTATGAGCATTTCTACGATATTTCCAAGAAAAAAGAGACCAATGCTTTTTATAAACACTCTTTGTCCTGCCCAGATATGGAAATCAAGTTCATTGTGTTAGACCAGATAACACCTGACAAGAGAGGGGGTAACTGGGAGACTAAATTGGAATATAGGGAGCTCATATGGCAACTAAGACTGGATGCAGCTAAATGGCCAGGGTTAAATGACTACACAAATTTAAGTAGTGTTTTAAAACTAAGAAGAGCTAAGTTATAGCATACAGCATTTAGTAAGAGATTATCAACATTACTTACTTGTATCAAATTATTTGTATTTTATATTTACATTTATTCTGAGTATAGGGAATATAATCTATGTAACAACGTTTGAACACTTAATACATGATTATTATTTTTATTTGTTATTCTTGTATTTTTAACATTTGATTTTTATCTATTACTATTTATTACTCACATCATTTATTCGTGGTACCCCATTGTAATATTTATTGCACACTAAACAGTGTTATAAGAATCAATCATTGCAAATGTGGTTTCATGGGACATTAACATATAACAATATTTATTTATTTATACATGAATGCTTTGTGATTTTCAAATGACATATCTTTTAAATAACATATTTTTCAACTACAACATATTTAACAAAAGGTATTTTATTTAGGATTTTATGTATTTCATACAACATCTTGCTGTTTAATTTTAAATTGGTCACCAATTAATTTTAATTGTAACTTGACTGGTTTTAATTAATGAAGCACATGATCTCATTAAGAGACTTACAAATAAGTAAGCCCTGCATTTTTATCTTGATGAAGCTCAGTATTGCACCGAGTGAAAGCGCTTGAGAGAAGGATTTGGAGAAATTTATGTCGTGTGTTTGAGAGAAGGACTTGAAGAAATTTATGTTGTGTGTTTGAATAAACTTTTTGTGGAGATTACCTTTGGCTTCATCACTGTTTCTTGCTGCTCTTCCTGCCTTGGATTATACTTTTTACTTATTCTTGTAAATAAATGTCACCAGTCAATATTTATATAATGTACTATAGCCTTTTTTGGCAATGAAAATCAGTTCTGCAAAACTCTTGGAAGTATTAATAAATGAACTGAAAATTATAACTTTAACTTTTCTCAATAAAAAATAACAGCAACAGTCTCTTTAAAGCTGCTTGATGTTGGTCTGAATAGTTGCACTTCACTGTATATACTGTATTTCAGTCTGAGAATCCTGCTTTATTAATTCTGTTTCCTGGCAACACAGTAAACTGATTTTGCTAATTTTAGTTATGGACAAATAGTGTCTTATATTCCAAAACTGCTTCTTCTAAAAAATATGATGATCCATGACATGTACCCTATAGCCATATATCTCACAGACCATTGGGAAATAGCTAATTCAGGTCAACCAGTACTTAACATCATGTTTTGCAGAAACATAAAATAAACCTCGCCACTGGCAACCAAATATGACTTGGTAAATACTGAGCTGAAATTTCCACTACCCAGCCAGGCAGTAACAACTGTATGTGGCCTAACACATTTCCAAATACACTGCATAACCAGAGCGTGTCCTGCTTTAATTCCAAAAGTAGTAAATATCCATTGCTTTATACTCTGTTAAAACTTAGACCCACACAATATAACAGATTCACACAAATGAACAAATGTTACCACCATTTAATCACTAAATTGATAATATATATATATAAAATATATAGAATACACACATATATGTGTATGTATATATATGTATATATAAGGGTCTACTTCAAATAAATGAAAGCCCACATTACCAAAAAGGAAATCACAGAGATGACATTGTCAAAACTGCAGTTGAAGAACGACCACAATGCCAAACAAATTCACAGAGTAAGCACCTAGGTGGACAACATCTCACAAAGAAACACAATGCACCACCTAAAACCCACCCAGGTGGGGAGCTATGCCCCACACACCCACATCCCCCCTAACTATACCAAACTCTGGGATTGCACTGCAGTGGGGAAAAGAGCAAATTTTCCCTTGCAGGAATTTTTTCATTAAACCTGAGTTAAAATTTTTACGTAATCGTATCAAGTAAGTTTGTGTGAACATCTAAGGATATATGTTTCTTTAAGTTATTAATTGGTATTAATTAGTTTTAGTTATTAACAAACTTACTTCTTGTAGTGTTTATTAAGTTAGTACTTCATTTTTGAGTTTTGTTAGTTTTAATTGTGTCTTTTCATTTGGATGGATGTATATATGTGTATACATATATATATATATATATATATATATATATATATATATATATATATATGTGTGTGTGTGTGTGTGTGTGTGTGTGTATATATATAAATATATATATATATAAATATATATATATATATATATATATATATATATATATATATATATATATATATATGGTTCCCCTTCAGAAGGTCGAATGGCTGAAATCTCGAAATGCATATGGCCAAAGCTATATGCTCGAATTTCAGAAACTCAACCTTCTGAAACGGAAACAAAAAAAAATGTAACACAAAACAATGTTTCTGCAGGTGGGCAAGCACCCCTGTACCCCCATACCACTCCCTAATTATTTATACCAACTCTGAGATCACACTACAGCACAGAAAGGGAAATCTCCCATTCTGTGCTGTATGCCAATCCCCATTCAGAAGGTCGAGCTTCTGAAATTTCAAGCATATGTTCTCGATCATATGCATTTTGAGATTTTAGCCATTCGACATTGTGAAGGGGAATCATATATATATATATATATATATATATATATATATATATAGTTCAAGATTGATTGTCTGTTTTTATGCCTGATGAAGCAGTGTTTATTGTGAAAGTACTGTGTAGTTGCTAATAAACAATTGTTACTGGTAGTACATGTAGTTTTCTTGGTTCTGGTACACTATTTTATTCTTTACTTTGGACTTATTCTTGTGGTTGTACCAGTTTACTGGCCAGGTTTTCTTTTATTTTTCTTTGTCATTACTGGCAGTCTACCTTGGACATGAAGTGGACTCTTGTACTACCATTTACCAGCAATATCTTACGTAAGCCTCTACAACATATTCATGATTTGATTGAAGTTGCTGACAATCCATTGATGAAAGATTTAATTTCGGCTTTGAATGATAAGGATGTGGATATTGTTGCAGAAGTTACAAGTGAAAGAATACAAGATTAAGTTTCTGCATTTTGAAAACAAAATATGTAGCTTTAAAAAGCTTCAATGGCAACTGCTTGTATTTAAAGCCTACATTGAGATGAAGATCGTTCCCAGGGGATTTTGTATTTTAAAGATGCCCACCTATAGGGACTTGTATCCTGAATTATTAAATAGGTGGCAGCATCTTAATTTAAATTTGTCTTCACAATACATGGTTTTAATGAATTAATATTTTGAGCTGATAGAACATAAGTTGAAACACGACATTATTAAATTATTTGAAGAACTTACTAGTACAGTTGAAAATAAAATTAATTCTACATTATTAAGTAATATGTTAGACAAGATCAAACAGTTTAAGAATCAACTTATAGAAAATAAAAAAGAAAACTAAGATGTGATCTTAATGATTTTAAAACAGGAAATGTTTTTGCCTGGCTGAAATTGAAGGCAGCCAATAGCAAGAAGAGTTCTACAATGTATAGCACCAATTAGAGCACTGAAAATCTTTCATCTGGTCTAGATGATGTCATCTCTACTGTGCAGCTGGTGGAACCCACAGTTCATGCTGGAGAAACACTAAATGAAACATCTTCTTCCACTTTTCAAACAACACATGTAAATGTTTCTCTGAAAATGGTAGTGGATGCTACCTTAGTTACAGCACTTGATCCACTTGAGACTCCTGTGATTAAAAATATTGGTAATAATAGCAGTTTAGTATTCAATCACAAGGAAATATAGCCAACTTCACCCAAAAGGAAGCATTACAATAGCCATCACAAATGGAAGAAAAGCAATGTTTTATAGAAAATAAGTCATTAACAGGTACTTTTATTTCCAGCGTTGTATTTAATTTATCTGGATAATCTTTAACTGACATTGAAACCAAAGCACTTAACAAGGGTTTGACTTTTGTACCAGCGATTAGTACATTTACACAACGCATTTGGATTTTAAGTTGTTCGTTTGTAAATTTAATTTGAGAGTGTTTTTTAAACAACAGGGACTTTCTGGTCTATCTTTACCAGATAAATATTGTAGAAATAGTACTTTTATTTCACCATCTAATCAGGTCATTTCCTTGTATGAGAAAATGGTGGAAAATTATATTTATAATATCTTTTATACTAATCATAAAAATAGGTTTTACAATTTGCAAAAGGAAGAATATGATGCTATCCATTTGTTACAGAATAATGATAAAATTGTTACAAAGCCAGCTGATAAAGGGGGTGGAGTGATTGTTTTGTCAAGGACAAATATATTGTTTCCATGCTTAAAATGCTATGTTCAGCTGACTATGAATGCATAGATATGAATACCATAAAAGTGATTAGTGATAGTGTGACTTTACAACTTTTAGACATGTTTCAGTGAGGAATTATTAGCCAGAAGCTTTTTGAGTATTTATGTGTGGCAGCTCCAGTAGTTCCAATTATTTATGGAATCCCAAAAATAGATAAGAGTTTAACAGATCCACCTCTTCGTCTGTTTGTTTCAGCTCAAGGATGGTAATGGAGCCCATTTCAAAATACCTAGAAAGTGAACTTAAAAGGGTTCTTAATACATCAAAATGGGTGACAGGTGCTGACTGATGTTTCTTTTGGGGGATAAACTCTTGGCTAGGCTTGTAAGGGCCCCAGGACTATTAGCCCAGTAACCTCCTATGAACTACTATTGTAAATGACAGCTCTCAGTTTCTGGAACTTTTGTATGACTGGGCTAAAAATCTGTGCTTACTTGTTAACTGGTTAACTTGATGTTGACTCACTGTTCACATTTATCCCTAATGAGTTGGGTATTAAGATGGTTAAGGAGTATGCACTGGAACAAACATGTCTACAAGATCTTAAGATTGATTTGATATGCAGTTTATTGTGAATTGTATTGGAAAATAATGTATTCTTGTTTCAGGATAGATATTGTAAGCAACTAATAGGGGTTGTGATGGGCACCCCTGTAGCAAATACAAATGCCGACTTAGTCATGAACTCATGGGAACTGAAGGCCATATTAGGTAATTGTAATAACTACCTATGTAAGAATGTTGTCTTTTATAAATGTTTGTAGATGACCTTTTTCTCTTGTGGGATGGCTAACTGAATGATTCAAATGAGTTTATAATGTATTTGCATCCAACCACTACTTTTTTTTTAATTTAAAAAGAATATACAATATAGGTCCATAGACCTTTTGGATATTACCTTAAAGAAAAATTTGAAAGGACAGTTGGAAATAACAATTTATAGGAAAAAGGTTAAAAAATGCACCTATCTAGCAAGAGATACAATGTTGTCAAACATATAACTCAGATGCATGCTAAGGAACCCAGATGGTTAGAGTTAGCAGGTAACATACACTAGACATAGATTTAGCACAAGAACTGGATAAAATGGCTGATGACTTTGAAAAAAGGGGATACCACAGGAATAAGGTACAAAGTGTTAAAAATGAAGTACTGAGGGATAAGGACTGTAAATATTTTCCAATTTTTTCTAATAGAGTTTTTAAGAAGAAGAATAAATTAAATAAGGACGCAGGATGTAGGTATATTCTTACATATGATCAGAATACTAACAGAATAAAAAAACATCATCAAGAAATATTGGCCCATTTTGTCCCAAGTTCCAAAATTATATGATGTTTATCTAAACAAACCATTTTTCAGTTATAGAAAAAGTACAACATTAAGAAATAAATTATGTTATAAGGAACACGTAAGATCCAAACCACTAAATATAAGAAAAAAGGTACCTGTACGTGTAATTGTGTGTGTGCTTTGTAAATACATCTATACAGAGCCTAGTTTTATTGATCCTGTTAGGAAAACTATTTTTTGTCTTCAAACTTATGGAAATTGTAATACCACAAGTTTGATATACATGGCAAGATGCACAAAGTGCGTTTCCTTATATGTGGGGAAAACTAATCGAAAGTTTAAGGATCACATTAGTAGCCATGTAATGGAAATAAAAATAAATGTTCTAATTCCTTGTATAAACATATAACACTAATAACATGCATATTTTTAGATTTTTAATATTAGAAAATATACACACACCTCTTAGAGGGGGTGATATAACTAATATTACAGAGAGACATGAGACTAAATGGATTTTGTATTTCAGAGCTTTTTTTCCGCCAGGTCTTAATGAGTTTTTTTTTATTGAAACCTGAGTTAAAGATTTACATAATTGTGTCAACTAAGTTTGTGTCAACACCTAGGGGTATATGTTTCTTTAAGTTATTAATTGATATTAATTAGTTTTAGTTCATTTGGATGTGTATACACACACATACACACACACACACACACACACACACACACACACACACACACACACACACAGACATATATATATATATATATATATATATATATATATATATAAATATATTACAATTCAAGATAGATTGTCTGTTTTTATGCCTGATAAAGCAGTGTTTACTGTGAAAGTACTTTGTATTTGCTAATAAACTTGTAGTTATGTACTTACCACAACTTTAGATGTTTGGGATCCATCTCGCCTACATTCTGTACTGATGGGTTCAGAGCCGATCCTCGGCTCCGACTCGGCACGCTATACTATAGAGCGAAGTCTCTAATTGGCTGAGCTATTCTACATCCCAGGATGCACCACCACTACTTCCCCAGATCTTGTTTGTCCGCACACATGCACACAGTCATAGAGAGTTGAAATAACATTGCCAGGTGTTTCAAGATGAAACGGCTAAACTGAACCGTCCGGTCTCTTCTGATCTCCAAGGCAGGGGGAAGGAGGGTGGGTTATTAGGAATGTAGGCGAGATGGATCCCAAACATCTAAAGTTATGGTAAGTACATAACTAAAAGATGTTATGTGATCCTATCTCACCTACATTCTGTACTGATGGGACAGCGTCCCTAGCACCTGATTCCTGGGTGGCTCACTGGAAAACACTCCTGAGAACTGTGGAACCAAAGGAAGCTCGCCCCCGAGATGCCACATCCAATTTGTAATGAGAAATAAAGGTGTGAGGAGAAGACCAGGTAGCCGCAGCACAAATGTCACTAATGGCAAGCTTGGAATGAAAGGCTGTCGAAGTAGCCATAGCCCTTGTAGAATGAGCTTTCACAGTGGTTGTAAGCTCTCTATTAGAAAGAAAATAAGTATGACTGATACAGTCTCTGATCCACTTGGCAATAGTGACCTTCGTGACGGCTTTGCCCAATTTATTGTCTGAAAAGGACACAAACAACTGATCTGTTTTCCGTGTTTGTTGCGTCCTAAGTAGAAACGCAATTGCCTGTGAACATCCAATGAATGGAAGATATATTCCGCTCTGTCTGAGTAGTTGGGGAAGAAAACTGGGAGTTCCAATGACTGTTGAAGACAAAAACTAGAACAAACTTTGGGAACAAAGGATGGATTAGGCCTGAGGGATACTCTATCCTTGTGAAAAAACAGGTACGGTGGTTTGACACATAGGGCTTGAAGTTCCGAAACTCTTCTGGCTGATGTAATTGCCACCAAAAAGGCAGTCTTCCAAGAAAGAAATTTCAAGTCACAAGTTGCTGCCGGTTCGAAGGGGGAAGAGGTCAAAGCACCTAATATGAAATTAAGATCCCATGGTGGAGCGGGATTAGAAATCGGAGGTCGAAGCAGCCCAGCACCTTTCATGAAGGCTTTACACAACTTATTGCTCATCAAAGGTGGGTCTATACTTTCATGAAAATTAGAAATAGCTGCTAATTGAACCTTAATGGTAGAGACCGAAGAACCTTGATTGAATAAGGAAGCTAAAAATTTCAAAACTTCAGACACCGGGGCAGTAATGGGATCTAATCCCCGGAGTTGGGCCCAAATGGCGAATCTCCTCCATTTGCTGTTATACATCTTCTTAGTCGAATTCTTGTGGGCCGAGGACAAGATATGTATGACTTCCGAGTCCAAAACCTGGTTCCTGACTATAGTCAGAAGTGGAGGTGCCAAGCTGTTAACCTCAATGAGTGAAGGGACTGATGAAGCTGTCCCGACTGGTGGATCAAGAGATCTGGAACCTGGTCCAGGAACCATGGACCGTCCAATGCGTATTTCTGAAGAAAGGGCAGCCAGACTTGACGAGGCCAGTATGGGGCAACTAAAATCATCTTGCACTGCAAGTGAATCGCCTTCTGGATCACCCTGAGAAGAAGGGGAACTGGTGGAAAGGCGTACAGTAGGCCGGTGGGCCAAGCTTGGACTAGGGCGTCCTTGGGAAACCCCCCCAGAACTGGGGTGAGAGAGAACTGTAGACATTTTGTGTTGAGGGGAGTTGCAAAGAGGTCGCAACAAGGAGTTCCCCATCTTCTGAAGATCTGAGTTGCCACTCTGTCGTTCAGAGACCACTCGTGCGGGGAGAGAATAGTTCTGCTCAGTCTGTCGGCTATCACATTGGATCTCCCCAGAATGTGTGTTGATACCAAGAAATGGTTGGTTGCAATAGCCCAATCCCATACTTTCATGGCCTCTCTGCAAAGAGGGTAGGACCTGGTCCCTCCTTGCTTGTTCAGGTACCAGACTACTGACATGCTGTCGGACTGAATGGCAATCATGCCCTGGGGGAGGTAACTGTGTAGTGCTTGTAGCGATAGAAGCACCGCCCTCATTTCCAGTATGTTGATGTGTAGGGAACTCTCGTCGGGGTGCCACTTGCCTTGGACTGACCTGCCCAGGTAATGTCCCCCCCACCCCGTCTGGGAGGCATCCATTGTCAAAGTGGTCATTGGAGGAGGAGGAACGAAGGGTCGCCCCTGATCCAGGTTGGAGGACAGAAGCCACCAACGGAGGTCCTGTTTGCACGTCTCCGTGATTATAATGAGGTGACTGAGAGGGAGGTCCTGATATGACCACTGGACTGACAGGAGCCACTGGAGAATCCTCATGTGCAATCTTGCTAAGGGAACTAGGAGAACGGTAGCCGACATGGAACCCAACAGTTGTAGGACCATCCTTGCTGGGGCTCGGCGTTTGAAGAGCAATGCTCGGACTTGAGATTGTAATGTTTCTATCCTCTCTGTAGGAAGATAGACCCGCATTTGCTTTGAGTCTATCTCTACTCCGATAAACTGTATGCGCTGAGATGGCAGCAACACAGACTTTGCCCAATTGAAGGTGATTCCTAGAGAGTTGCCTAGAGAAATAGTGGCTGCTAGGTTTTGTAAGAGTAGACGCCTGGAGGTGGCAGTTAGGAGCCAGTCGTCTAGGTATGGAAACACCTGGAATCCTAGACTTCTCAGGTGAGCAGTCACCACCGCCAAACATTTGGTGAACACCCTGGGGGCTGTGGTGAGACCAAAGGGCAGTGCACGGAACTGGAAATGACTGTCTCCCAGGCTGAAGTGCAAGTGTCTCCTGGATGCCTGATCTATCAGGATGTGATAATAGGCGTCCTTGAGATCTATGGAGCACATCCAAACACCTTTCTCCAGCAGCGGGAGAATGGATTGTAAGGTGACCATCCGGAACTTGGACTTCTTGACAGAACGGTTGAGCTTGCTGAGATCCAAGATGGGCCTCATGTCCCCGGTCTTTTTTGGCACCAAAAAGAATCTTGAGTAAGTCCCTAATCTGGTCTGGTCTTCGGGGACCGGTTGGATGACTCCTTTTTGAAGCAGCTTGAAATTTCGATGGCTGCGAGATCCCGTTGACTGGGTGGTGGGTCCGGGATTTTCCGGGATAGTGGGGGGGGCTGAGAAAAGGGGATGTTGTAACCTCCGGCAATGATCCGGAGCACCCATCGGTCCTGAGTGATATTCTCCCAGGCCTTTAGGTGCCTCGAAAAACGACCCCCGACTGGCTCCGGAGCGGCGCAGTCGGGCAATCCTTCAGGGATGCTGGAAGGTTGAGGAACCATGAAAGGACTCGCGGTCTCCAGTGTTGCGGGGGCCTCTGCCGCCTCTGGGACGGCATCTTCCTGAAAAATTCCCCCCCCCTCTGCCTCTAGAAGGGGGATCATCCTGCTGTGAGGGGTAAGTCTTCTGAGATTTGCGGAACCACATTTTCCCCCCTCTTCTAGCCTTGGGATAAGGCCGGAAGGGAGTGGAAAACCATGCCCCTACGGCAGTCAAAGTCTTACCCTCTTGTTCACAGCGGGTCAAGGTGTCCTTTACCTTGGGTCCAAACAAGGAGGACCCATCAAAGGGAGCGTCGGCAAAGGAAGACTTGAAGGCCTCCGCAAAATGACACAGGAGGAGCCAGGCTTGTCTCCGTAGAGCAACACCTGTACCCGCCACCATGAGCCTCATGGACGAGTTCGATATTGATGACAAGGTAGCCAACTGAGAGCTAACCGTCTGGGCCAACTGCTCAGGTAGGTTACCAGAGAGGGTATCTGAAAGCTCCTTGACCAGATCCCTCTGAAGTCTGGTGAAGTGCGTCAGGTAATTCAGAGACCTTAAAGTAAAGGCTGCTGAAGTAAGGGTGCGCTTCCCGTACCGATCCATACTCCTGGACTCTTTATTAGGAGGATGGACGGATGTCGAAGCCTCTGCCACATCTTGCTGGGTAGCAGATGCCACCACCAGGGCATCTACGGCCACACCTTTAGATAAGAATTCCTTTTCAGGGGGGCTGACAGAAATTTATTCGGGCGAGCTGGCACCGGTTCCACAGAATCCGGGTGCTCCCACGCCCTTCTAGAGATCAAATCCAGGAGCTCATCGAAGGGCGGAGACACCCAGGAGGCGGAAGGCTGAGCCCCGAAGGCCTTGAGGAAGACCGACTCCTCAGTGGAAGGGGGTTTGGACTGCCAGTCACCTCATTGCTTGAGGATTTCTAAGATGTCCACAAAAGAGACATCATCCGAGGATGACTTGGGGGACCCCTCCGCATCATCGAGGTCGGTGTCCGAGGTGAGAGACTCATCAGGCGAGTTGATGTGCTTCCTCTTACACTGTCTCTTCCTGGGAGGTTCCTCCGAAGACGCCTCGGAAGGACCCCCAGGAAGGGAGGAATCCCCAATGGGGGTAACCTCAGGCCCCAGGGCTCCGCTGTCTTGAGACAGGGGGACAACAAAGGAACAAGTCTCCATGCCAAGGGAAGGTGTTGGAGAGATGGTGGAGGTAGCCAAGGAAGATTTGGCTAAAGCACTCCTCATGGCCCTGAAGGCCGGACCCCCCGAGTCCTGAGTCCTGGGAAGGTCCGACCCCCGAGGCCACAGTGGTAGAAGGCACTCCCGCAGCCGACGCACCGAGAGAGAGGCTCGGAACCGAAAGCATCGGACCCGAAGCATCATCCCCGGGGCCGACCGAGGAGGTCCGTGTACCGAACTCCGACCCAAAGGTCGGGGTTGGAGTAAGGGTCGGAGCCGACCCGAAAACCTCCACCGGCACCACCAGCACCGACTCCAATGGTGCTGAGGCTGTTGGAGGAGGAACCAAGACAACAGGGTGGACAATCGGCTCCGGAGCCGACTGGGCTGGAGCCGAGACTAACTTTTGGAAGACTGGAGACTGAAACAGCCTTTGAAGCACCCTGTCAATATCCAAATCGGACATCCTCGAGGACCGAGAAGAGACCGATCGGGCCCGAGTTGACTTCTTCGCCGGTTCCGAAAGACTGGGGGACCGGCTCCGAATAGTCTCAAGTAGTATCGGCGCCGAGGGAGATTCCACCAGCACAGTAATTTCCCTCGGAGCCGAGGGGGACTTCGGCGCCGAGGTAGAAGAGTCTGAGTGTGCGACCTTTCTCGGCTCCGAAACCAATGGAGCCGAAGAAGGTGACCCACCTCTCGATGCTCGAGTGCTCGGCTCCGAGGACAGAGGAGTCGAGGCTGGAGGCACCGAGGCAGACCGTTCCGACCTCGGCTCCGTAGTCCATGGAGCCGACGGAGAAGCCTGCCTTGATTTCTTTGCTGTCGGCTCCGACGGACTGGTCAGAGCCGAAGACTTCTTCTTCCTGGAAGGAGAGGGGGGGGAAGAAGATAAAGCCTCCTCAAAGGAAGGGGTGATCATCCCTTTCAATATCAATTTGTTTTTCCTCTCTTGGAGGACACGGGAAGAAAAGGCATGGCATACACTGCACGACTCTTGAAGGTGCTTAGGCCCTAAGCAATAAACACACAGCGAGTGATCATCCGTTATAGACATCTTGTACCCACACTTGGTACATTTTTTAAAACCCGAAGGTCTATGTTCTTTCGACATCACTAGAAAGACACCAAAAACCAACTAGGGACAAAAAGTAAGCACTGAGAGCCAAATCCCTCTAACTTAAGCAGGATTCGACCTATAAGCTCAGAAACAGACAGACAGGTAAAACTATAACAACGCTCTAACAGAGCGCGAGGGCAAGGCCCCTCTAACTAAAATGGGACCTAGATGTTAGAGGAACAAGTACCATACAAAAAATTTAACAACAATTTTAACAACACAAAATCCTGAACTAGAGCGCGAGGAAACCCCTACCAATAAAAGCGGGAACCTAATGCTATGAAAAGTCACACAACTTTCCTCACAAAAAACACTCAACAAGTGATAAGTAGCTGTTAAAACAGCTTTTGGGTGAAAAATTAGAGAAATTCTGACAGAAAACTTGTCAGTAAAGAGTACTTAGCCCAGCCAAGTCGAGACCACGTCTATTGCTATCAAGCGGCAAACGAGATCTGGGGAAGTAGTGGTGGTGCATCCTGGGATGTAGAATAGCTCAGCCAATTAGAGACTTCACTCTATAGTATAGCGTGCCGAGTCAGAGCCGAGGATCGGCTCTGAACCCATCAGTACAGAATGTAGGCGAGATAGGATCACATAACATCAGTTGTTACTGGTAGTACATGTAGTTTTCCTGGCTCTAGTACACTGTTTTATTCTTCAGTATGTAATAGTGCAAAGCCTCATCAACAGAAAGAACCACTTCAGCTTAACCAGATTCTGGAACTACCGTGTTCAACAGCAGCCAATGATACCTTTGAGTGGAATGGTCAACATTATTTGGTGTCATTAGTCTCTTACTCCAATTGGTCCGAGATTGACTTACTTCCTAACCTAGCATCTAATATAGTCATTACTAAGATGAAACATCATTTTGTTGTTCATGGAAGTCTGCACAAAGTTATTTCAGACAATGGCATGCAGTTTACAAGCCAAAAATTCAAAACATTTGCAGAAGAATGGGACTTTACTCATGTCACAAGTAGTCCAGAGTATCCCCAGTCAAATGGTTTGACAGAATGCACAGTTCAAAGTGCAAAACAGTTACATGAAAAGTCAAAACAAGATAATACTGATGTTTTCTTGAATCTCAAAAATGTTCCTCGAAATAAACATCTTGGCTCACCTACTCCGAGACTTCTGTCGAGACACACCAGAACCACATTACCACTCAGTAGTCAATTGTTGGTTCCATGTGTCAAGAACAACAGATCAGTGAAAGCCAATCTGTTGAAGAAGTGTTTATCCTAGAAGTCCTACTATGAAAAGACCAGCAAACCACTCAATCCATTACAAGAGGGAGAAGTGGTAAGGATGCAAACATCCAAAGGTTATGATCAGATTGGTGTCGTGAAGAATACTGGTTTAAAGCAAAGATAGTACATTATAGAATCAGAACAAACAACTTTTAGGCAGAATCGGAAACTTTTCAGACCAGTGTCCGAGCCTATACCACAGCAAATAGCCCATGAGAAAGACTGTATCAGAGTGAGTTCTCTGGTGTTCTAATTTCCGAGGAAGTTCCAAAGGACATTCCTGTTGCTATGATGAATCCAGAAGTTCCTGATACGTGTTGCGGACCGCAGACTGTCCCTGTTGTTGAATCTAGTCCCAACTGTTATGTCACGAGATATGGTCACATCTCTAAACCCTGTAGCAGATATCAAGCAACTTGGACATGAACACTGTATTTTGTTTCTAATGTACACATTATTTTGCATGAAGGGCAATCTTTTTAAGAGAGAGGATGTAGATCAATATGTGTGTACATACCTTTAAGAAGCTATCCAAGGGCTTGCACTAGAGTATAAATATTGAGCATGTGTGAGCCTGACTGCCGTTTTGTAGTTAGCTGTTGAGATGTGAACATGTATGTATGTAAGCTCTGTTTAACTATAGTTCATTTGTATTTAAAGATGCTGATGTGTTTGCATATATTAAAGCATCTAAATGAAACCCCAAGCCATCTTATTATTTGTAATAGAGGTGAACGAGTGACATAACCTAAGCAACATTAAATAAATTATTCAATTTAAAATTCCTGTCCTTTTGTTTTAAATAAGAAACATCTTTATTAAACCATCACTTATAACATAGGCAATCATACATTTATAGAAATGAAAACAAACCACACCGACAGAATCCTATTTGCAAGCATTTTACATCACATATCACACTGACACACTCCCAGTTGCAAACATTATACATAACTTACAATCTACCCAGTCATTTTCGGTCAAACATTACATAGCTCATTTTTAGGTCCCGCCATTTTTAAATCTCATTTCTGTCCTGGATGTGTTCCCACAATTTCTATTTTTTCCTATGTAGTTTGCTCCTACTCTTTTCTAAAGATCTCAGTATCAGTTGCTGTATTCTCTGTTACTATATTCACTACTGTTGGTTTAGATTTTGATTTCCATTTTCTAGTAATTGCTTTTATTGGCAGCTACCATAAAATGTAATTTACTTTTATTTATACCGTGATATTAAACAAAGGCACTTTGCAGGAATGAAAAACACTGAGTTTAACCAAGGAATGTATTGCTGTAAATGCAGGACCACAAACATTGCATATTATCACTCTCAGATATAGCCTGTGTTTCCTACTTGAGTGACATGTGTTATGGTTTTACTTGCTTATAGATCTTGAACATAGAATGCAGGGAGTATTTAAAATAGTCTTATGAGATATTATCAGTTATTATAAAGAAATCATCTGAGATAACATGTTAATTTTATACAAATTTTGATTGACAATGTTGATAAGCAAAATATCCACATTAGATGATAGACAGCAATGCAAATAAGCTAAATATTTACATTAGATCTACGCATGCTTCTCAACTTCCTAGTGAGAGAATGACAAAGCTAAAACTAATGGGGGACAAAGGCCAAATCAGAGACAAATTTTAAGTATTGCTTGTATAAACTCAGGAAGTGAAAAAGAAAACCTGGCCAGTAAACTGGTACAACCACAAGAATAAGTCCACAATAAAGAATAAAATAGTGTACCAGTACCACGAAACCTACACGTACTCCCAGTAACAACTGTTTATTAGCTATTAGTACCTTTAAGTGTAATTGATGTGTGCTTTGTAAATACATCTATACAGAGACTAGTTTTATTGATCCTGTTAGGAAAACTATTTTTAGTCTTCAAGCTTTATGGAAATTGTAATACCACAAATTTGATATACATGGCAAGATGCACAAAGTGTGATTCCTTCTATGTGGAGAAAACTAATCAAATGTTTAAGGATCACATTAGTAGCCATGTATCAGAAATAAAAAGAAAAGTTCTGACTAATTCCTTGTATAAACATATACATAACACTAATGACATGCATACTTTTAGATTTTTTATATTAGAAAATATACACACACCTCTTAGAGGGGGTGATATAACTAATATTATGGAGAGACATGAGAATAAGTGGATTTTATATTTTAGAGCTTTTTTTCCGTCAGGTCTTAATGAGATTTTTTTCACTGAAACCCGAGTTAAAGTTTTTATGTAATTGTGTCAAAAACGTTTTTGTGAACATCTAAGGATATATGTTTATTTAAGTCATTAATTAGTTTTAATTGTGTGTTTTAATTTTTATGCCTGATGAAGCAGTGTTTACTGTGAAAGTACTTTGTACTTGCTAATAAACAGTTGTTACTCTCAGTACGTGTAGTTTTTGTGGTTCTGGTGCACTATTTTATTCTTTACTGTGGATTTATTCTTGTGGTTGTACCAGTTTACTTTCCAGGTTTTTGTTTTCTTTGTCACTACTGGTGCTCTACCTCAGACATGAAGTGGACTCTTGTACTACCAGCTAACAGCAATGTCTTACGTAAGCCTCTATAACATGTTCATGACTTGTTTGAAGTTGCTGACAATCCATTGTTAAAATATTTAATTTCAACTATGAATGATAAGGATGCGGATATTGTTGCAGAAGTACCAGTGAAAGAATACAAGGTTAAGCTTCTGCATTTTGAAAACAAGATGTGTAGCTTTAAAAAGCTTCAATGGGAAAGACTTGCATTTAAAGCCTACATCAAGATGAAGATCGTTCCAAGGGGATTATGTATTTTAAAGATGCCCACCTATAGGGACTTGTATCTTGAGTTATTAGAAAGGTGGCAGCATCTTAATTTAAATTTGTCTTCACAATACATGGTTTTAATGAATGAATATTTTGAGCCGATAGAACATAAGTTTAAAGAGGCCATTATTAAATTATTTGAAGAATAGTACACTTGAAAATAATATTCATTCTACATTATTAAGTGATATCTTAGGATTACATGGTTTGAGAACCAACTTATAGAAAATAAAAAGAAAACTAAGATGTGATCTTAACGATTTTAAAACAGGAAATGTTTTTGCCTGGCCGAAATCTAAGACAGCCAATAGCAAGAAAAGTCCTACGATGCATATCACAAATCAGAACACTGAAAATCTTTCATTTGGTCTAGATGATGTTGTTGCTACTGTGTAGCTGGTAGAACCCATGGTTCATGCCGCAGAAACACTAGACTAGATGAAACGTCTTCTACTTTTCAAACAACACGTGTAAATGTTTCCCCGAAAACGGTAGTGGATGTGACTTTGATTACAGCACTTGATCCACTTGAGTCTCCCGTGATTAAAAATATTGGTAATAATAACATTTTTTTTTATTCAATCACAAGGAAATATATCCAATTCCACCCAAAAGGAAGCATTACAACAGCCATCTCTAACGGAAGAAAACAACATATTATAGAAAATAACTCATTAACAGGTACTTTTAATTCCAACATTATACTTAATTTATCTGGATATTCTTTAACTGACATTGAAACCAAAGTACTTAACAAGGGTTTGACTTTTGCACCAGGGTCTATATTAAATAAACGAACGCTTAAAATGTCGAGTAGGACATACTCGAACACTTTTAAGCAAATGTTTATTTAATCGATAGCTCGAAATGTCATAATTCAGAATGCAGAAAAGTTTTGTTTGGCCAACTACTCTTCCCATGTGCTGTCGGACACTACACTAACTGAAAGCAATACAAACATGAATATGTACGCGATGCACTCAACATATTCGGGCACTTTCCTTCAATTTACAACAAGCAATGTACTTTTGTACCTCTTTTGAACCATGGTAATAACCTGTTCATTTAATACGTAGTTCAGTATTTAATTCCTTTTGTGTTACTGCACGTCCTTCGGAAGCAGCAGTGCTAGTTATGTATATCTGTACTGTAGTGATAGTTGTGTTATGTTTACTTGTGTTTCGTTTTGCAGTTAGTATGTAAGTTAGTGTATTGCAATAGTTTCATGGTTAGACTTTGGTGTTTAGTTTTATTTACGGAATACTTGGCTGAAGTAGTTTACATGACGTGACGTATTTTAGTGCTGGCCAAACAAAACATTTCGAAACTCCTGTTTACGATATTTACAGCTGTTGATTACGTAAACGTTCGCTTAAAAGTGTTCGAGTATGTCCTACTCGACATTTTAAGCATTTGTTTATTTAATATAGACCCTTTGCACCAGTGATTAGTATGGACATTTCTACAACACTTTTGGATTTTAAGTTGTTTATTCGTAAACTTAATTTGAGAGTGTTTTTTAAAACAGGGAATTTCTGGTCTATCTTTACCAAATAAATATTGTATTCCTCCATCTAATCAGGCCATTTCTGTGTTTGAGAAAATGGTGGAAAATGATATTTATAATACCTTTTATACCAATAAAAAAATAGGTTTTACAGTTTGCAAAAGGAAGAATATGATGCTATCTGTTTCTTACAGAAAAATGATAAAATTGTTATAAAGCCAGCTGATAAAGGAGGTGGAGTGGTTGTTTTGAATGAAGACAAATATAATGCTTCCATGCTTAAAATGCTATGCTTGGCTGACTATGAATGCATAGATATGAATACCGTAAAAGTCATTAGTGATAGTGTGACTTTACATCATTTAGACATGCTTAAGTGAAGAATTATTAGTCAGAATATTTTTGATTATTTATTTGTGGGAGCTCCAGTAGTTCCAATTATTTATGGAGTCCCAGAAATACATAAGAGTTTAATAGATCCACCGCTTCGTCTGATTGTTTCAGTTCGAGAATGGGTGATGAAGCCCATCTAAAAATACCTAGACAGTGAACGTAAGAGGATTCTTAATACATCATCTACTATTGTAAAGGACATCTCACATTTTTTAGAGCTTTTATACGAACGGACTAAAAATTCCATGCTTACTTGTTATCTGGTTACATTTGATGTTGACTCACTGTTCACATTCATCCCTAATGAGTTGGGTATTAAGATGGTTAATGAGTATGTACTGGAACAAACATGTCTACAAGATCTTAACATTGATTTGATGTGCAGTTTATTATGAATTGTATTGCACAATAATGTATTCTTGTTTCAGGATAGATAGTGTAAGCAGCTAACAGGGGTTGCGATGGGCACCCCTGTTGCAAATACATATGCCAAGTTAGTCATGAACTCATGGGAACTGAAGGACATATAAGGTAATTTTAATAACTACCTATATAAGAATGTTGTCTTTTATGAAAGGTTTGTAGACTACCTTCTTCTCTTGTAGGTTGGTTCAATGAATGATTTAAGTGAATTTATAATGTATTTGCATCCTACCACTACTTTTTTAAAATTTAAAAAGAATATATAACATAGGTCCATAGATCCACGGTGGTGGTGCTGCGGTAGCGTTGTCGCCTCACAGTAAGACGCTGTCCGGTTTGACTCTCAGTTAGAGCGTCTTCTGTGTGGAGACATTCATGAATGGGCGTACCTTCATTGAAGGTTGTGTGTCAGGGCTGGCAACTCGGTACATAAAAATCAACTGCCAGTCATTAGCGGACCAGAGTTCTGCTGTGGCGACCCCTAACCGGGAAAAGCTGAAAGTCACAACAAGTCACAACATATAACATAGGTCCATAGACTTTTTGGATATTAGCGTAAAGAAAATTTGGAAAGGACAGTTGGAAACAACACTTCACAGGAAAAAGGTTAAAAAATGCACCTATCTAGCAAGAGGTAGCATGCGTCCAATTTATATGTTTGACAACATTGTAAGGAACAAGATGGTTGGCGTTCGCAGGTTAAATACACAAGAAATAGGTTTAGCACAACAATTGGACAAAATGGCTGATGACTTCAATAAGAAAGGATACCATAGGAATAAGGTACAAATTGTTAAAAATGAAGTACTGAGGGATAGGGACTCTAAATATTTTCCAATTTTTTTTCTAATAGAGTTCTTAAGAAGTATAAGAAAATAACAAGGACGCAGGATCTAGGTATATTCTTACATATGATCAGAATACTAACAGAATAAAAGACATTATCACCAAATAGTGGTCAGTTTTGTCCCAAGTTCCTGAATTATATGATGTTTATGTAAACAAACCAGTTTTCAGTAATACAAAAAGTAGAACCTTAAAAAATAAATTATGTTATAAGGAACACGTAAGATCCAAACCACTAAATACAAGAAAAAAAGGGTGCCTTTAAGTGTAATTGATGTGTGCTTTGTAAATACATTTATACAGAGCCTAGTTTTATTGATTCTGTTAGGAAGACTACTTTTTGTCTTCAAGCATATGGAAATTGTAATACCACAAATTTGATATACAGGTCAAGATGTACAAAGTGTGATTTTTTTCTATGTGGGGAAAACTAATGAAAAGTTTAAGGATCACATTAGTAACCATCTATCAGAAGTAAAAAGAAAAGCTCTATCTAATTCCTTGTAAAAATATATACATAACACTAATGACATGCATATTTTTAGATTTTTATATTAGAAAGTATGCACACACCTCTTAGAGGGGGTGATATAACCAATATTAAAGAGAGACATGAGAATAACTGGATCTTATATTTTAGAGCTTTTTTCCGCCGGCCCTTAATGAGATTTTTTTCATTGAAACCTGATAAAGTTTTTATGTAATTGTGTCAAGTACGTTTGTGGGAACATCTAAGGATATGTGTTCCTTTAAGCTATTAATTGGTAATAATTAGTGTTAATTGTGTCTTTTAATTTGGATGCGTCTATATATTATACATATATATATATATATATATATATATATATATATATATAAAAACAACGTACCCAATGCACTAGTCATAGGTGACTCTATAGTCAGGCACACTGATGTCTCACTCACCAGGCTAAACAAGGGGAAGGTTACGGTCAGCTGACTGTCGGGTGCCAGGATCCACCACATAACCCACGCACTCAGGTCACTCCACAACAAGTACATATATGACTCTTAGAAGTAAAATCAAGTTGGAGGTTGCAGGAGCAAAACAGGTCCAAAAAATGAAGAGTATCTCAAGACCAACTATGTAAAAAGAATGAGTATTTATTTAAAGATGAGCGCTTTCACTGTTAAACACAGCTTCTTCAGATCTAGGTTAAAATAAATAAAAACTTAAAATGGTTCTTTTATATGATCACCTCTAGTGGTCAAACAAGTAATTACAATGAAGAAAACATAAACTGATTCTTTTGTATGATCACCTCTAGTGGTCAAACAAGTAATTACAATGAGGATACATATAATGAATGAATAACAAGTTGGATATACATCATAAAATCACTAACCAAATAGATGTTAAATGCTCAAACAATGCCTGTCCTGAAAATACAGAAAATCCCAGTCAACTACATTTCCAAATGAGATGACATGAAAAATATACATAACCTACATAAGAAATATCATGAATAAAAGTGAGTGTTGAAGGGGAGGGGGGGGGGGGAGAAAAAAGCTAAATTCTCTAGTGGTCAAACAAGTGATTACAATGAAAAGAACATAAACTGGTTCTATTGTATGATCACCTCTAGTGGTCAAACAAGTAAATACAATAAGAATGCATATAATGAATAAAAAGTTGAATATACAAAATATAATATCCTGAAATCACAAATAAAATGAATATTAAATGCTCAAACAATGCCTATCCTAAGGATACAAAAAATCCTAGTCAACTACATTTCAAATGGAATGACATGAAAAATAGCGAACCTATGTGAGAAATGTCATAAATGAAAATGAGTATTGAAGGGGGGGAGAAAAATGAGGTAAAATACTAGTACAGATGTCACTGGAGAAAGCAGATACAATCTATATAATATTCCTACGTGTTCTTACTCTTGGTTTTATTGAGGCTCTATCATTGAGGCCAGATCCTTTATCTGCCCTAAGCCGAACTATCCAGTCACATTCCTTGTTCTCTGTATGCGTCCTAATATCACCACCTCTTATTGCTGGAACTATAGTTTCAAATTTCAGTTTATGTTTTCTTCATTGTAATTACTTGTTTGACCACTAGAGGTGATCATATAAAAGAACCATTTTAAGTTTTTATTTATTTTAACCTAGATCTGAAGAAGCTGTGTTTAACAGTGAAAGCGCTCATCTTTAAATAAATACTCATTCTTTTTACATAGTTGGTCTTGACATACTCTTCATTTTTTGGACCTGTTTTGCTCCTGCAACCTCCAACTTGATTTTACTTCTAAGTGCTTTTTAAACTGGGTGACAGGCAGCATTCATCTGGTGTATTCAGTGGTGTGCTGTTTTAATTTTACTTATTTATTGTGTTTATACACCACTGACGACCGGAGCAGTTCCATAAAGCCTCTATCATGGCAGATATCGAATTGGATTATATACCGCGAGGTGAACACCAGCGGAATATTCACATGGTTAATGAAGACTTGCAAAAAAGGATGCGACAGTATTTAGCTGGTACAGTGACAGCCCCTTGGACCTCTGACTGTCTGGCGACCAGTGATGACATTGATGGTAATACAACAGATACAAAGAGGTTGTATGAACTGCTTGATGGAATGGAGAAAGGTTTTATGAAACTGAAGAGCTTACAGGTATAGCGCCTGCATTTTCAGTTTTGTATAGACAACAACATATTTCCACGAGGTCTGAGGGTTTTCAACATGCCTAGCCAGGGTAAGGACTATCCGGACCTACTCACAGCATGGCAGAAATTGAATATTGGTTTCAGCTATCAATCTCTGCAGTTGTTGGTGGATTTCTTCAAACCGGAAGAGGCTGCACTTATTGAAGACATTAATGGTAAACAGCAGGTACTTTTTCAAGACTTTGCAGCTGGTATTGTAGACCCACTTATTGAGAACTTATTAGATAGCATTCATGCCTTTGAACGCAAGCTTTTCCAACAGAAAAAGAACAAAATAATCAGAGACTTTAAAGATTTTAGACTGGGCCATATCTTCACTTGGCCCAGATATGGACAAAATGATTTGAACAGTACAAATACTAACAGCAAAGCTGGTGTGAACAGTGCCAATACCAATAGCAATATTGGCGTGGACATTAATTCTAGAAATGGTATGAGACATAGACTAGATGGTAATAATTTGTATACTCCTTTGCATAGGCAACAGTTTTGTAACACCAATGCATGTCCTATTGTGTTGAATGGCCTGAATAAGTGTATTTCTAAAGATTCTGTAGATGAGGGTCAATCTAATGGGGAGGTGATTATCACAACCCCTGCCCAGAATGATCGGCCGGAACACATTGGAATATTAGATATCAGGCTGAATGACAATAATGACAGGAAAAATACAGACTCTGACAATGCAATATGCTCTGCCACTGACTCAGTGGATGTCATCCATATCATACATCCGAGTGTAAGTGAGACCAATAATTTATATCCTGCAGTCAAGATTGTAAAGGATAAACCTTGCCTACTTACTGATTCTGGGGTTAGACCTAAAGTTAGGAAGAATGTGGGGGATGTTGGTCTGGATGTCAATCCACAGGTGTCTTTTCCCCTGCCAATTCGACTGGAGAAAGGCCCAAGAAGGGCAAGGTCTATGAGTCGTGGCAGGCAGAAAAGGAAACTCTCAGGGGAGTTTCAACAGAACCGCACTTTGAAAAAGATGTGGAACAGAACAGACAAAACATAGTACACAATCTATCTGATGTTGCACTCTCACAAGATGATTTCAACTTATTGAGAAAAGGGCTTAGCTTTATACCCAAAACACACAGTAAGTTAACAGATACAATTATTGACTTGAAACTTTATTGCAGGAATGTAATGATGAAACTCCATTTTGGAGCTTCTGATACTACAGCATTTTCAAAGGATGCACTAGTGTTTAAAAAATTAAGTGAGTATACACCTGTACATCATCCACTTGTTGAAGCCTATTTTAGGCTCACAGAAGATGAGATATACAACTATTACAATCGAACCAAATCAGGTAGGATTTTAAGAAAATATGATAATTTAACATACCAAGAGAGGCAGAGTCTTAAGAGACTACAACAGGACCATGGAATCATTATTAGACCTGCTGATAAAGGTGGTTGTATTGTAGTGATGAATACCCTACACTACTATGATTCTATGTCTAGTATGCTGCATGATACATTTTATAAAGAGACTGAGTTATCAGCAGTAAAAGAAGTCATTTTATATGTACATAACATCCTATCAGACATTTATAAGAGTGGTTTGATTGATCATGATTTATATGAATACCTTCTAGTGAAAACACCCCTGATTCCAGTTATACATGGCCTGCCGAAATTACATAAAAATGCCAGTGACCCACCCATGAGACCAATTGTCTCTGGCCATGGATGGGTCACTGAGCATATCTCTGTATACACAGAGAAACATCTGAGGCAAGTACTGAACAAGAATAAGTTTGTATTGAGGGACTCCAAACAGTTCTTAATAGAACTATATGATTGTTTTAACTGTAATGGCATCACTGATGAATATATGTTCGTGACCCTTGATATACAATCACTCTTTACAGTCATTCCGAACACCTTAGGACTTATGTTTATTTCTGAATATCTTAAGGAACATAGTGAGTACGACATAGTGAAGATTGATTTATTGGTACACTTCCTGGAACTAGTATTGGAAAACAATTTTTTTGTTTTCAATGACATCATATACAAACAGGTCGATGGCATAGCTATGGGCACTTCCTGTGCCAATAGCTACGCCAACATGTTCCTTGCACATTGGGAACAGCATATCTTGTTCTGTGAGGCATTATTTAAAGAACACGTTAAGTTCTATCAACGTTTTGTCGATGATGTGTTTGTGATATGGAATGGCACTTTAGAACAACTTCAATTGATGCACACTATCATGAATAATCTAATTGATTGTCTCAAATTTACAATGCAGTTTTCATATAACAGAATTGAATTTCTGGATTTGTATATTAAAAAACTTCCAAATGGTCTTATTAATACAGGAGTGTACAAGAAACCATGTCATGTTAATACCCTGCTCATGAGTTCGAGTATGCACCCTCCTTTTGTATTCAGGAATGTTATGGTAGGTCAGGCCATTAGAGCATCAAGGCTAAATCCTTTGGAGGAAGGCTTTGTATCTGAACTAGGGGACCTTAAAAGTAGACTTTTGCAGAGAGGATACAATATTAATGAAATTGATCCTTCTCTGGAATGAGCCTTAGGACTACGTAACACCGTAGCTACACCATATTTTGGACGTCACAGTTCCAACACCCAGGTGAATAGGGAGCACATGTCATCTCATGTTAAGTTTTCAACATATTATTCATCAGATAATAATGAGATTAGAGATATCATCAATAAATATTGGTCCATCATGCACGTTGATCCTAAATTGAGTCATAGTTGGTGAAACTCCCAGTTTTTTGTACAAGAATAAGAACAATCTTAAAAAGATGTTATGCTATCCTAAGTATGGAACAGTAAACAAAGTAGCAGGACATACTAAACCGTGTGGTAGATGTAATTTCTGTCAATTTGTTAATGAAGACAGCAACTTTTTACATCCTGATACGCTTGTCACTTATGAAATAAATGTGGAGGCTGACTGCATGACCACTAATGTGGTATATTTGGCCACCTGTCAGATCTGCTCCCACTTTTATGTTGGGAAAACCAACCGATCACTAAGGGACAGAATGAGGGAACACATCTATCACATAAGGAAGGGTTCACCTTATAATGCCCTAGCGAAACATGTCAATCTTGCAGGAAGATCGCACTGTTTTTGTTTTAGAGTACTTGAAACTATAGATCTGAAGTAGGCAGACTTCATTCGTCTGCAACCTGTGGGTATCGGATCCGATCTCGGATCCGAGCCGGCAATTCAAAAGCTTAGGCTCCGAGCTCCTAGCTCCTCCCTCTTACCCATAACCCCTTGCCAAGCCCTGACTGACCTCAGATTTCGTTTGCCGCTTTTCAAGAACAGCGAATTCTAGAGCTCCTGGCGTGGTTTTGAGATAAGTGTAGTTTTCTGACAGGAAAATTTTTCAAATTCTCTTTTTTTGTTATAATTATAGTTAGAGTTGTGTGTGGTTAAGGCTTTCCTCCCTCTTTAGTTAATTTTTCTCGGGTTTTCGTAGTTTGTTTGTGTGTGTGTGTGTTTAGGCCTTAGGTGTAATGTCTGAAGCCCCTAAGGCTGTCTTTTCGAAATGTACCGAGTGTGGCCATAAGCTGTCCCCAGCAGATGGCCACACTCGATCTGGTCATCTTGGGGTTGAACACCTGTCTTCTGGTTGTACCATTTGTGCAGGGTTCAACCCCGGCTTTAAGGGAGCGGAGGTGAAGTTGGTGCTGGCGGGTCTTTTACCCCAGATACTGCTTCGGCCTCTGCCCCTCCAGTCAGCAACTTGTTGCTGTGAGTTCTCCCCTCCGGCTGGGACTCAACCTCCCTTAAAGTTGCGGAGGAAGGATTCTTCTAGGGAGAGACAGAAGGAGAGGCACAGGAGAAGCACCACAAGAGGAGGCGAAGCTTCCAGCTCGGCTCCTCCATCTAAGCGGGCTTCCCCTGTGCCTTCTAGCTTTCCTCCTCCTCGGCTCCACTCCCCTCGGTTCTCTCCTGGACCCGAGGAGGAGGGGGCTAGCCCTTCCAGGAGGTCACCGAGGCGGCTCTCTAGGTCCGCTTGGTGGCCTCCTCTAGATCGACCTTTTCTATGAGCGAAGCTGATATGGACGGATGATGAGGAAATTCATCCAGGCCCAAATGCAAATGGGAGTGCTCCTAGCCCCCAACCGGGAGGGCTTGACCCCTTTCGCCCCGTAGCTCCTTCTCCGACCCATACCACGGGTTGGAGCTTTCGGCGCCGTGCAGATTTGGATCCGGGGGTGGGTCGGATCCGATTGGTCGGCGCACCTCGGATCCGTCCCATCCCTTGAGTGCTTGGTGCCGGACCCGACCTCTCGAGCCGAGGCGAGCCTCGGATCGAGGGAGCTGGTGTGTCTTCGGCTCCGTCCAGGTCGGAGCACACTGGTCTCGGATCCGGCGGTTTCGGCTCCGACTCCGATCCGTCTGTCGGATCCGAGTGGGGTCGGCTCTCGGGGCTTAGAGAAGCTGGCTCCCCTCGGCTTTCAGCGTTATGGAAAGGGCACTGTCGAGGACATCCGGACCCCGGTCCCTGCCACGGCTCCATCCGCACTCCATTGCAGTTGGGCCAGGCCCCCACCAGCCGGTCCCAGGGACAGCCCGCCTCGATGTCCCAAGTGGTTCCCTTGGAACATCCATCTGCTGAAGAGTACTCCTCGGACAGCCCCGATGAAGTACCTCGGGCGCAAGTGCAAGAGGAGGCACATGGACTCCCCTGAGTCCGTCACTGAAGACACGGACTTGGATGAAGGGAAGGCTCCCTAGGTCACCCCTGAGGGCGTCTCATTTGGAGACATCATGGAGATGTTAAGGATCAGGGGGTGGTCTGCCCCAAGGCTTCTTCGGATGAGTCTGTGTTCTTGGAGGCATTCGAGCGGGCCCTTCTACCTCTTGGGTGTCCCCTCCTGCTGACCCCTGGTAGATCTTATATCTATCAGGGCGTGGAAGGATCCGGACACCATTGAGCCTATCCCTAAGCGCCCGGACCGCTTTCTTTCTCCTCCATCAGACCGCACCCACTGGAGTAAGGGTCCCCCAGTAGATGCCATGATGTTGGCTGCAGCCACGAAGAGTGAATTGGCCCAGGAGAGTCCCTCCGTCCATCCTCCGGGCAAGGAGTCCCGTTCGATGGATCGAATTGGGAAGCGAGTGTTTAGTTCAGCGACCTTCTCCTTGAGGGCGCTGAACTACATGGCACATGTCATTAGGATGCAGCGAGATCTGATTAAAGAGTACGCTGCATCTCCCCCGGAGTCCATCTCGAGTGAGGATAAACAGGTTTATTCCACCCGAATGGCCACTCTCAGATCTGTATCCAATACATCTATGCGGCTGCTGTCTCATGCTACTGAGGGAGCCGCTAGAGCCAGCGGAGCAGGCCTTGTCATGAGGCGACAGGCCTGGCTCCGCCATTGTGATTTTGCTGAGCCCTTTAAGGCGACCTTCGCGAATACCCCTTTCGATGGTTCTGCCTTGTTTGGCAAGACTGTTCGCGAGACATTAGTCCAGAGCGAAAAGGACGGGAAGATGCTGTCTGCCATCGGAGTCCGCTTCTCAGCTCCCCAGAGGTCCTTCTCTAAGAACCAAAAGGGACAGAAGAAGATGTGGTTCCGGAAGTCGCAGCAGTCCCAACCTGCTCCGGATAACCAGTCCTTCCGTGGCAGAGGAGGACGGGGAGGTCGTCGTGCCAGAGGCAGGGGGGCTCCTGGCAATTTTGGGTCCAGAGAACCCTTCTCTGAGAGACCCACGCAGCAGCCCTGAAGGGTTGCCCGGCTGTCCGTCTCTGGAGGCAGTCGGGGGGCGGTTTTCGATGCACCTGACTTCTTGGGAGTCCATAACAACAGACAGTTGGGTGCTTGACTCATATCAGAGGATATTCAATACCCCTAATCAAGATCCCCAAATCTCGCAGCCTCCCAGATGTTCCACCCGACCAAAGGGAGGCGGCAGCTCTCGAAATCGAGCAGCTGCTAGGAAAAAGCGCCATCCAGCGCGTCCCCAGATCAAGCGGATTAGGGTTTTACTCCAGGTTCTTTTTGGTGCCAAAGAAGACGGGGGACTTAAGACCAATTTTAGACCTTTCCCTGTTGAACCTGTCAGTAACCAAGCAAAAGTTCCGGATGGTCACCCTGCAATCTATACTCCCCCTTTTGAGGGAGAACGACTGGATGTGTTCCATAGACCTCAAGGATGCGTACTACCACATTCGGATGGACAGACGATCCAGGAGGTTTCTTCGCTTCCGGCTGGGAGACAGTCATTATCAGTTCAGGGTCCTCCCCTTTGGTCTCACCTCAGCCCCCAGGGTGTTTACCAAGGTGTTAGCGGTGGTAGCGGCCCACCTGAGGCTCCAGGGATTACAGGTCTTTCCGTACCTGGACGACTGGCTCCTGACTGCATCATCAAGGCATCTTCTGTGCTCAGCCAGGGATTACTTCCTTCAACTAGCACCAAGGCTGGGCATCACGATCAACTGGGAGAAATCTTTCCTGAATTCAACTCAAACTATAGATTTCATAGGAGGAAGACTAGACACCAGATCAATGCGAGCCTTCCTCACCCCAGACCGTATCGTCAGCCTGAGGTGTCATGTGACAGCAATCCTGCAACCTTCACCAACTGCAGCTTCGGTCCTGAGGGCCCTAGGTTCTATGGCGGCAGCTATACCGCTTCTAATTCATGCCCGCTTACGCATGCGGGTTCTTCAATGGACCCTTCAAGTTCAGTGGTCTCCTCTTTGTTCGTCTCTAAACGCTCCGATTGCGGTCAGCAGAGCGTGCAGGGACTCCCTTCTGTGGTGGCTTCTTTCTCCAGAGCCCCTAGCAGGAAGACCCTTTTGCGCTGCATTTCCCCGAGCCACAGTGACCACGGACGCTTCTTGCCTCGGGTGGGGGGGGGCATTCTGCGGGAAAGATTGTCCAAGGCACGTGGAATCCCACAGAGGCGTCATTGCATATAAATGTCCTGGAAATGGGCGGTGCTCCTAGCGTTGCAAGCACTTCACCACGTTCTTCCTACAGGGACTATTGCGATTCAGACAGACAATATGTCCGTAGTCTGGTATATCAACAAGCAGGGAGGAACCAGGTCTTACCCCCTTTGTCGAGAGGCCATGAGAGTCTGGGAATGGGCAATTTCCACCAAACGCTTTCTGATAGCAACGCACATTCCGGGAAAGTCCAACATCCTTGCGGACAAGCTCAGTCGCACCATCCTTTCTCCACACGAGTGGTCCCTCAATCTTCAAGTAGCGAAGAAGATTTTTGCCGTTTGGGGCAACCCTGTTGCGATCTTTTGCTTCTCCCTCAAGCGCCAAATCGACAATTTCTTCGCTCTGCTTCCCCACCAGGGAGTTCGAGGATGCTCTGGTGCATGCTTGGCCTCCCGGTCTCCTTTATGCCTACCCTCCACTTCCTCTGATGCAGAGGTTTCTGCAGAAAGCCAACAGTTTGGGGAGCAGAATGATTCTCATTGCCCCATTCTGGCCTCGACAACCTTGGTTCCCCTTCGTATGGTCTCACAAAATCAATCCACCATGGATTCTGGATCCAATTTGGATCTCATCTCTCACCCTCTGGGAATGCCAGTTCCCAATCTGCGAACCCTGAAGTTGACAGCTTGGCTGCTCCAATTCCAACCTTAATTAGGACTCGGTATCTCTTCACGGTCAAAGCCATTTTGGTGGCTGCTCATAAACCTTCTACCAGACAGGTTTATCGGAGTAAATGGAAGAGGTTCTCTATATGGGCAGGACAGAGAACTGTGGATCCTTTTCAGCACCTATCTCTGCGGTGCTAGAATTTCTAACAGACCTCTTTCATCAAGGGGCCAGTTCTTCCACGATTAAGGTACAATTGGCGGCTATCTCGCATTATCACATTGGACAGGACACAGCTCCCCTTATGACAGCGAAATTATGCAAATCCTTTCTCAACTCTCTTTACATATTAAGGCCTCCAGTCAAGGAGGTTGTACCGCCTTGGGATTTGTCTTTAGTCCTGCAGGCCCTTACTGCTCCTCCCTTGAGCCTGCAGCTTCTGCTGATTTAAAATTCCTTTCCTGGAAGACTGTCTTTCTGGTAGCTATCACTTCAGCCAGAAGGGTGTCTGAGCTTCAGGCTCTTTGTGTCAAACCGCCTTACCTTTCTTTCTTCCCTGATAGGGTGTGCCTCAGGACCAATCCATCTTTTCTTCGAAGGTCTCTTCTGAATCAATATTAACCAGTCAATCAATTTGCCTGTCTTTTTCCCAAGTATTCAAACAAAGGGAATACAAATTGCATTCATTGGATGTTCATAGACAATTACGTTTTTATATTAACAGGACAGCTGGCCACAGGAAATCAGATCAGCTGTTCGTCTCCTTTGCTAAATTTGCTCTGGGTAAAGCAGTGTCTAAAGTCACTCTGTCTAAATGGATTGCTAATTGCATATTGCAGGCATATGACACTTCAGGCAGACCTGCTCCTCAGAGGGTTACGGCTCATTCTACTAGGGCAGTTTCTCGTCAGCCGCCTTTAAGTCCCGTGTTTCGTTGGATGATATCTGCGCGGCAGCTACTTGGGCCTCGCCTCATACTTTTATTTCTCATTACAAGGTGGATGTTGTTTCTAGAGGAAGAGCATCCTTTGGCTCAGCGGTGCTCCGGAACATCCTTCCATGACGGCCGCCCAAGATTCAGGTAGCTAGGGACTCTGTCCCACAGGTTGCAGACGAATGAAGTCTGCCTACTTCAGATTTAGAAGTTATGTACTCACCATAACGTTCCATCTGAGTAGGTGACTTCATTCGGATGCAACCATCCCCCCCTCCATCCCCCTGACCTTTATAGAGCGAGTATTTATGCTGTTTTAGTATACTGTGGTCAGTATTTGAGGCAAACTCAATCTGAGGTCAGTCAGGGCTTGGCAAGGGGTTATGGGTAAGAGGGAGGAGCTAGGAGCTCGGAGCCTAACCTTTTGAATTGCCGGCTCGGATCCGAGATCGGATCCGATACCCACAGGTTGCATCCGAATGAAGTCACCTACTCAGATGGAACGTTATGGTAAGTACATAACTTCTAATTCCAGCAATAAGAGGTGGTGATATTAGGACGCATACAGAGAACAAGGAATGTGACTGGATAGTTCGGCTTAGGGCAGATAAAGGATCTGGCCTCAATGATAGAGCCTCGATAAAACCGAGACTAAGAACACGTAGGAATATTAAATAGATTGTATCTGCTTTCTCCAGTGACATCTGTACTAGTATTTTACCTCATTTTTCTCCCCCCCCTTCAATACTCATTTTCATTTATGACATTTCTCACATAGGTTCGCTATTTTTCATGTCATTCCATTTGAAATGTAGTTGACTAGGATTTTTTGTATCCTTAGGATAGGCATTGTTTGAGCATTTAATATTCATTTAATTGTGATTTCAGGACATTATATTTTGTATATTCAACTGGTTATTCATTATATGCATTCTTATTGTGTTTACTTGTTTGACCACTAGAGGTGATCATACAATAGAACCAGTTTATGTTCTTTTCATTGTAATCACTTGTTTGACCACTAGAGAATTTAGCTTTTTTCTCCCCCCCCCCCTTCAACACTCACTTTTATTCATGATATTTCTTATGTAGGTTATGTATATTTTTCATGTCATTTCATTTGGAAATGTAGTTGACTGGGATTTTCTGTATTTTCAGGACAGGCATTGTTTGAGCATTTAACATCTATTTAGTTAGTGATTTTATGATGTATATCCAACTTGTTATTCATTCATTATATGTATCCTCATTGTAATTACTTGTTTGACCACTAGAGGTGATCATACAAAATAATCAGTTTATGTTTTCTTCGTTGTAATTACTTGTTTGACCACTAGAGGTGATCATATAAAAGAACCATTTTAAGTTTTTATTTATTTTAACCTAGATCTGAAGAAGTTGTGTTTAACAGTGAAAGCGCTCATCTTTAAATAAATACTCATTCTTTTTACATAGTTGGTCTTGAGATACTCTTCATTTTTTGGACCTGTTTTGCTCCTGCAACCTCCAACCTGATTTTACTTCTAAGTGCTTTTTAAACTGGGTGACAGGCAGCATTCATCTGGTGTATTCAGTGGTGTGCTGTTTTAATTTTACATATATGACTGTGTCATTGTCCATGTTGGTGTGAATGACCTGAGATGTACCTCCCTGGACTACATGAAGAGAGACATGGAAGAGCTCTCCAATCTTGTAGCCCAGGCAGGTATGACCCTAGCCCTGAGTAGCATTCTGTCATTGCCCAGAATAATACCGCAGTACATGGACAAAATGATTGACTTCAACAATTGGCTAAGCTTCTGGTGTCATCCTAAGGGGATCCAGTATCTGTCTGCTTGGGATGACATGGTCGACAGACCACGATGCTTTGCCACAGATGGCCTGAACCTGCCGCCCCTGGGATTCTGGATACTGGCTAAGGCTCTTGCTGCTCCTATAGTGCTTTTTTAGGCAAAGTTCAAATAACAAATTAACCATCGTAACAGGAATAGGCAAGCAAAAACTGAGGGTAATGCTACTCAATGCTAGAAGTTTAAATCTCAAAATGCACTCACTCAAGGCACTCCTTAAAATGGAGAACATCGATATCTGTGCAGTGACCGAGACCTGGTTCAAGGCTCTAGATAGCATCCCTGCACTTCCAGGCTATAACTCATACCACACTTTTCAGGCATGTAACCTGGACCGAAACACCAAAGGCGGAGGTGTGTCCCTATTCATTGAGGTTATCCACACCTCCAGGCTAGTTGCTTAGCATAATGAATCCGAGGTTATCCAAGTGCAATTAACTCTGGGCAAAACTGCAATCCAAACTGTAGCTTGCTACAGATACCCCACCATGCCCCAGGATTCCCACTCCTCTTTTCTTGATGTACTGGAAAATGTTAGGGTTCAACCAAACACCCTAATAATGGGCGACTTTAACTACCCCACCATTAACCGGGAAAACTACTCGTGTACCAACTCCTTAGCTCAATGCTTTCTGGAATTCATAAACTCCAATGCCCTGGATCAACTTATCCACACCCCCACAAGGGGCAACAATATCCTAGACCTAGTCATTACCAACATGAGTGACCGGTGTTCCACACCTGAAGTCAACTCCTCGTTGGTCCGATCTGACCATAAGCTAATCACCCTTGATATCCACATCTCACCCCCCCCCCCAATTAAGGAAATCACGGTAAAAAAATTCTCCAAAGCCAACTTCATGCTTAAGACAGAAATGGTGAACTTCATGACATCCACGCAGATGGACAATACAGTTACAACTGCTGAATCCTACACAAACACACTCTATAAGCACTTACACGAGTGCATGGAACATTATATCCCAAATAGAACCAATACGCTATCCTCCAAAAAAAGGAAGCCAATCTGGTAGTCCCCTGCCATAAACAAAACTGTACAACAGAAGGAAGAAACTGCTGCAAAAGAGAGTAAAATCCCATGAGTGGAGAAGGTCCCTGGTCAGCCTCAGTAAGAAGCTGAGATCCCTTATAAGATCCTTCAAAGCTAGCTACAAAAACAAATTGCCACTAATTCTAAGGACAACCACAAAGCATTCTATAGCTATGTCAAGAATCTCAATGGCAACACCCAGATCTGCTCTGAGTTACAGCAAAAGGCACGAAAATTACAAAACCAACTGATATTGCCAACATCCTGGCAGATAGGTTCAGTGCTAACTTTACTACCCCTCACCCCCTAAAGTGCCCATCTGTATACAGAAAGAATGCAGAGTCCCTGTAATCACAACTATGCAGGTAAAAGCTGCACTCTCTAAAGCCAAAAACACAGCAGCCATGGGACAGGACAACATCTCAGGCTGCGTTTTACATGAACTTCAGAATGAACTGGCTCCCTACTTAAGCACCATGTTCAATAATAGCCTTGCATCAGGCTTTGTGCCCACTGAATGGCGCACAGCAACAGTTATCCCACTCCACAAAAGGGGAGCCACCACTGATCCCGGAAACTATCGACCTATTAGTCTGACTAGCCTGGTCTGCAAGGCAATGGAACGTATCATCATGGAACTCATAAACAAAGACATTGGTAACCTCCAAACTCTTGATCCCACCCAGTT
>NC_056741.1:408194449-408199449 GCF_019279795.1 Protopterus annectens
TACATTGACAATTGCTGTACATTTCTTAGGTCTAACACCTTTGTGATCATCGTAGATTATTTTCTTGTACCCTGTAGCACCAAACCTCTCATGAGTGGTAACTTTCGTATCATTCATAGTAACATTTAGTGTGTCATTGGTAACATTACTTTCTTGTCGCAAGGCTAATGTAGCTGAATTTGAAACACTTAATTTAGCTGTTGTAACAGAATTTGAAACACAAATCTTAGCAGTATTGGCATTATTAGCAGCAGATATATTGGCGACATTTGAAACACTTATTTTAGCAGTTGTAACAGAATTCGAAACACAGGTCTTAGCAGTATTGGCATTATTAGCAGCAGATATATTGTCGACATTTGTAGCAGAAATATTAGCGACATTGGTGGTCATATTAGCAGCGGATTTATTAGCAAAATTAGTGACTATATTTTTATCAGTATCAGTAACTGTTATTGTCTCATTTACAGTACCTTGGTAGGCAGCTCTTGGCTGTTTGTTGTTGTGGTTATGGGATCCTCCGCAGTCCGCAGTTTCATACTGAGGAGTAAGTCCTTGAGGGTTCGTTGTCGAACCGATTGTGCCTGTGCTAGCACCGGTGATAGTTTTGAGGTGGGCGGCTGGGTCATCTGAGACGGCTGTGATTGTTTGGCGGGAAACCACCTTTTGGTGAGAGCTCGCTACTAGGTCCTGCTTCGTAGTGCTGCTGTCTGTGGGGTCTCCAACATCCAGCATTTTAGACTTTAGTGAGCACAGCCCTACCTGATTAAGGACACTGGCTGGTATTTGGTGTGTCCTACTCTGACTGTCGATTGGTAACACCAGATTGAGATTAGGTGGTCGATGTGGCTCTGGGGCTACTTGGTGGGCTCCAGATCTCTGAAAAGTCCGCAGAGTGGAAGTCGTCGTGCTGCCCAGTGCTCCTAATTCGCCAGTATCGTTACTGGTGTCACTAGTGTTGTGACCGTAGTGGAGACATGAATCGCGGGGCTTGCAGCTCCTTGCCGCCGCTGCTATGGGAGCGCCTGCTTCATTGCAGGGGCTGTTAACTCTGAGACCGGGGTGCACGCTAGTTTAGTTAACGGACCTGGTTTTGGGTCTCACTGCTGCATGGCTGTTGCTACCTGCCTTGCATGTAACATACTCAGTAATTTCCATCGTGCCCTTGAGGTGTGCTCCCTCTTTGGTGGAGGAGACTGTACCTAGATCCGTTATTGAGCCCATCGTGATGGGGTACGCTCCGGAACTAACAGACAACCTGCTATTGCTGAATGAACTATCTTTTGCAGTACTTACTGTGGTAGGGTCCAGGCTTTCGCTTCCTCTGGAGGGTTGTTGATATCTTGGTGGTGGAACGTCGGTGCTGTTTTCGCTTAAGGTCCTGGGCTCACAGCTGGGTCATCTTCCTGGCGGGAAAATAGGGCTGCCGCTGGTACTCGTCAGAATACTGAGGTCTTGGTTGTTGCTGGCTGTAGCTTCAAAATCCCACTGTGTCTTGTTGTTGTGGAAGTGGTGCGTTAGATTTAATTTTCTGCAAAACAGCTTTAGGTCCAACAGCACGTCGGTGCTGTTTGCCCTTTGAGAGGGGATGAAGTTGAGACCCTTGTTGAGCAAGTCCACTGTGCCTTGGTCTAGTGGTTGGTGTGAGAGGTTGAAGATTTTTTCTTCCTTGGAGTCGCCTCTGTTGGGAGCCCGGTTTGGGATCGTGTTTAACTTTCTGGTCTTTGTTTGGCTTTCCTGGGCCATCGGTTGGTGAGAGGCGCTCCTTTTTGGAAGCCCCTGCCTCTCCCCCTTCCCCTCGTCGTGTGTTGGGCAGCCCGATCTTGGACTTTCTGGTCCGTGCTGTAAAAGTCTCTGGCCTCGCGAAAAAAAGGCTGTTGTGTTTCGGATTGATTGTTGCTATTTTCTTGTGGTGTATGCGCTGGTCCGGATGGTTCTCGTGCCTCTGGCATTCTCTTGGAGTGGTCCGCTGCCACGTGGTCATATCTGGTCGGGGTGCTGTGTCTAGCGTTGGAGTTGCTTTGGTGATAGGGTTTGCGGGGGCCTGGAACCGCTCTCTCAGCTGGAACCGTATCTGTAAATTCCTCTTCACTGCTAGAAGCTGCTGAATCTCCAGTTTTTGTAGAGATAGTCTCTTTTTTGTCGGATCTGATGGGGTAAGCAGTTTTGTTTTGGTATTCCGCTATGTCTCTGTTGAGTTTCTTTCTTTTTTTCTTCACTATGCGATTCACATGTTTGGCAATATTGTCGCTTAAGCTCAGCCACTCGGTGTTGAGTAAGTTAAATCCTGGGTGTTGTGTGATCGTGTCATTGATGCCTTGAGCTTGCTCTTTCAAGTCCTGCATAGTCTTTTCGTTATGACTGATCAACACTTTCATAGAGTCCAGGCCCGCGCAATTGAAAATTTTTACCAGGGCAAGATATGTTTCTTCGTGGTACTCTACTCCATTGGGGAACCTGAATAGCCTGAGGCCTTTGGGGACAATCTCTCTTTTGGTACATTCTGCCAAGTAGTGATTGTCTATTTCCAGTGTTTTGTATTTGGTTAGGAGTCTCTCTAACTTGTGCATTAGAAAGATGCAGTCTGCAATGCTCAGCTTGTTGTAAGGATCAGTCATCCTGTTCTGTGCGTTGATGCTGCTACTTGGTGTCTCGTTGCAGTCTGCAAAAGGGTTATCTTTGTCCTGATGTATGTGTTCCATAATCAGGTTTCTTGCATCCGGGGCTGGTTTGGGGCCAGTGTGCTGGCTGGTAGTGCCCTTTTTTTGCTGTCCTGTATCTCTGGAGCCGTTGAGTCCTTTTAGCAGGTTTTCTGCTAAAGTGGAGGTCTGTGACAGCGTTTTCTTGAGGGAGCGCAGATCCGATGGAATGCTGTAGATCGAACAGTCCAAGAGTTCCTGGCTGTCGATCAGGTCTCTGGAGTTATCTGCTGTTTCCATGTTCAGTTTCTGTGTGTAGGAGACACTTAGACTATCATACAATAAAACTTAAGCCACACTGAAACTGCTAAACTAATAACCACGAAGATTTGTAGAAAAACTGACCCTTAAGGGGCACCTTCTTATATGGAAGAAAGCCACGTAACAACCAGGAATTGATTTGAGCGCTTTCGTTCGCACTTTTATTACAAAGCAAGAGAACTTCTTCAGAAATCAATACAAGTGCATTCCATCATTGCAATAAATACTCAGAGTGATGTCAGGTATGACATGGTGTGTGGGCAGGTACTAGAACTAGGTGGGTGTTACTAGTGTGTGCCCTAGGCCCTGTGGGGGAGGGGGTGGTCCTACACAGGTTACCTAATCCATTTGAGCATACATTTGATATTGAGGCTGCCATTAAGTCCTGGGTGATTATCTGCTCCCAGCTTAATTTGCCACTTTAGTTCCCTGACTTCTAGTGGAGTACTAGAGTCTTCGCTGAAGCTCGGAGCCCTTTCCAGGACCAAAAAGGTGAACCTGGTGGGTTTCTTGCAGTGTGCTGCATGTTTGGCTAAGGCATTGTTGGGATCTGCTCTCCTGATGGCCTGGTAGTGTTCTTTTATCCTGTCACTAAGTTTTCTGGTGGTCATGCCCACATAGAAGCATGGGCACTGTGTACACCTGCTGAGATACACTACCTGGGTAGAGTTGCAATCGAAATGGCCCTGAGGGTAGAAAGGTTTGTGTTTGCCCATCTTGATAACGTTCTCAGTGCTGATGTGTTCACAGCAGCAACATTGTCCGCATGGGTGGGTCCCATTGTGGCTGTTGTCCATTTTGGGACCTGGTTTTGTTCTCTCGAATAGAGTTTTGAGAGACTGACACCTCTTATGGGTAAAAGTGGGTGAGTTCCCCAGGGATCTGCTGAGATCTGTGTTACAGTTCAGTATGTCCCAGTTCTGGGACAGACAGTTTTTTATTTTGTTCCCATCTGTGGAGATGGGGACAGGGAACCTAGGATGGGTTTCTTCCTTGGGTTTCTTCTGTTCAAAGTATCCATACTTCAGTATGGGTAGGTGTTTGCTATGTCTGTGTTCAGACACTTCTTTGGCTGTTCTGTTGACAATCCCTTTCGGGTAGTTTTTTTCTAGGAACATCTGTTTGAGCTGTGCGCTCTCTGAGCTGTATAGTGCATCACAGCTGACTAACCTGCTTAGTCTGACAAACTGCCCCTTGATCACATTTTTCTTCATGAAGCCGGGGTGCATGCTTTTGTAATCAAGTAAGTTGTTCCTGTGGGTGGGCTTTCTGTAGATGCTAGAGGTGAACTTCTTATTTTCTGTATTGAAGCTCAGTTCTACATCTAAAAAATTGACTTTGTGACCTTTCTCACCAATGGTGAATTTGAGGAAGGGGATACTTGTCATGAGTGCTTCCAGGAACTGGTTGAGTTCCTGGGGGGAGCCCCCCCAGAGCAAAAAAAGGTCATCTATGTATCTTTTGTATAGACAGACCTTGTCAAATCCTTTGAGTAGGGTCAGGGTGTCCTCTTCCCAAGCGCACATGACCAGATTTGCATAGGAGGGGGCTACTTTGGCTCCCATGGCCACTCCCTTTAGTTGTTTGTAAATGGTCCCATTGAATTCAAAAAAGTTGTTCCTTAGGACCAGGTTCAAGAGAGTGCACAGTGTGTCTGCTCTTGTGGGTGTCATCCTTCTGTGTGTCACCAGGTATCTCTTGACTAACTGTATACCTTCTTGGTGGGGGATGCTGGGATACAGTGCTGTGACATCTAAGGTGGCCAGCACAAATGGGGTCTCACTGTGTTGGTCCTGAATCTGGTGTATTTCTTTCAGAAATTCCCAGGAGTCTTTTAGATAAAATCTGGAACTTTGGACTAGTGGATTAAAATAGAAATCTAGCAATTCAGAGATATACTCTGTCTTGGTTCTTTTAGAGGAGACTATGTGTCTCATTGGGGGGTCTGTCTGGTTTTTGTGAATTTTGGGGATCCCAAACAGGCGTCCTACTGTGGGGGCGTCTACTGTCATGAAGTCCAGTTCTTCCTCCGAGATCATT
>NC_056741.1:408204449-408226949 GCF_019279795.1 Protopterus annectens
CTGCCCAGAATATAAATTCTCATTCTATCATCAGACTTTGCAACAGTGACATATTCACTAGTATCTTCTTTACTGGATTATACAATGCTCTGTACCTTCTGCTTTCAGATCACAACCAGATGTGGCTGCCAAGGTCACAGACTTATGAATCAGGATTGCTGACACGGAGTGCCTATCATCTCACATTACTCCATTGCTGTGAGGTCTACACTACCTGCTAGATACAACCTTGTCTGTTTGTAAGATTATTATTTATTTTATTTTTTACCTTTTGAGCCATACAGCTTGAATCCTGCTTATCTGAAACAGATTCCGATTGTCTTTGTTCCAGTAAAGTCCCTCAGGTCATCAAGGGAGAGGTTGCTAGCTATTCTTAGGACTTGCCTGGAATATCCTGGCAAATTATCTTTTGCCTTGTTCCTTTGGAACCAGTCACTATCCCTGATTTGGGCATA
The DNA here is from genome assembly GCF_019279795.1 of Protopterus annectens. Lineage (NCBI taxonomy): Eukaryota > Metazoa > Chordata > Ceratodontiformes > Protopteridae > Protopterus > Protopterus annectens. The sequence continues at coordinate 408,204,905 of NC_056741.1, forward strand.
TGACCCAGAAGTCTGGGAGGTCCTAAAGTACCATCTCCTCATGACATTCTATCTAAAGCCCACCCAGAAAACTATTTTAGTTGTAAAAGCTTTTTTTTTAATTCTTAATTTATTGCATGTCATTATTTACTCCATTTCTTCCATATTTATTCACTGATTTTACTATCAGCATATGATGTAAACACATTGTTTCTTTTGTCCTGCACAATACTTAGTTTTTTAGGCATTGCAATACTTTCAATAAATAAATAAATACATAAATAAATAAATAAAACTAAGGGCTCTACTATTGACCATTATGATACACCTGGAGGAACAGATAAAGGCGGTGAGATGGCATTAGACCATCATATTGCATGGGGTCTGCCACAAAGGTAGCTATTAAAGCAGGAGACAAAAGACCTGGGAGACCATAGCTGACAAGTCAATTAAAGACCAGATATGGTTCATGGAACTGAATGCTTTGGCTAGACTGAGAAATGTAGCACTGACTAGCTCACTGTGAGCTGTGACCAAGTTGGCAGCTTGCTCCTTTGACACAAGGCATTCTTCAAGGTTCTGCTTTTGCTTCTTTACTATTCTCCCTCTTTATTAATTCCTTTTCATTAGCCCTAGCAGTAATCAAAATATTTTTTTGTTTTTAGTCATTGTTTTGCTCAAAATGTGAATCATACATCATACATGTGAACGCATCATTTTGACCGAATGACAAAGGCATTGTTGCTTAACACTAACAAAATGAAATCAATGATTTCAAAATGTAATCCCATCTTTACAATTTGCAGTTTTAATGGACCTAATATAGCACTCTTCCTGAATCCATTCACATAGTAAATACATAGATATTTAGTTAAGCAAGCCACTTATGTTTTGATACCATGTTGAACAAAGTATTGCTAAAGAGCAAAACTCTCTGGGGGTCTGAAAAATCTTTAGTTTTTATTTTTCCAGAAAGTCAGAATGCAGTAGGTAAATAGGGTCTATGTTACAAGAACGAACGATCAAAATGTCGAGTACAACATACTCGACAAACTTTGATCGAACGTTCATGTAATCTGAGACTGCAAATGTCGAAATTTGGAATTCTGAAATGTTTTGGTCGGCCATCCTAGTGAGTGTAGGGTGTGACGTAGACATGCTACACTGTTCGGAATGGCTAGGTAAGAGGCTGCTTTGTTTAATATACCAACTCCGAGTTCGCTGTACATTGGGGAAAGGGCAATTTCCTGATAATCACTTGTGTAAGAAGTCGCTTTGCGATTACTGGGAAATTGCCCTTTCCCCAATGTACAGTGATCTCCGAGTTGGTATATTTAGTTAAGGGGGGTGTGGGGGGCACAGCCCCCCACTTTGTTTTAAAAGTATGTGTGTTTGTGTAGGTGTGTAAGTGTTTGAATGATGTGAGTGTGTAGGGATTTGTATGCATTGGTTGTATGTGTGTGTTTTATATGTTAGTGTAGGGAAGGTGTGGGACAAACAAATTTTTCAATTTTGTTTATTTCAGGGTTTTAAAGATTCGAGGTTTTGAACTTTCGATCATAGTGTGTCAAGTATGTTGTACTCGACATTATGATCGTTCGTTCTTTTAATATAGACCCAGTAAATACATTTTATTACAGTCCATGTATAATTTCCTATAAAAATATAACTGCTTTACAAATAACACCAAGAAGACTCTTTGACTTCATCTGTTGTAATGAAAGGAAATGGTTCCTGTAAGAGAGATCTGATCTGCTTTAAAAATCCTTCCTTTTCAAACAACAAAAAATAGGACATTTCCCTTTCTTCACATTAATGAATCTTCTTCTACTTATAATTCTTATTTTACATTTTTATCTAATAATGTCACTCTTTGGAAATGTCCACATAACACTCTTCATTTTAGTGATGACTCCTTGATTCTGGGCTTTAAATTATAGGGGGGGGGTCCATTACATTATCCCTTAGTAGTCTTGCACTTTACAACAAAGGGAGAAGGTCCCTGAAGGGAGGCCAGAGAAGGAAGGTGCCTCTTATAAAAGCATTAGACTGCTTCAGAGAAGTAATAAGTGATGGATTTTTTCCCACTATGAAAGCTGGAAATGACTGCTTACTGAACTTTAATAGTTGAGTAACTCACTTAATGATGAAATAGGCTGGCCAAAAAATCTAAAATAGCCATGAGGGGAGCTGAAAAGGGATCTATATTTCTGCTGGAAGCACAAAACAGAAAATCTCTTCCATTTGCTGTTGTAAACTTTTCTGGTCAAGAGTCTTTGTGAAGAAGTCAAAATGTGTATTACCTGAGATAAATGCCTGACTGTCTAGTCATCATCAGAACTGGAGAAACCATACTGTCAACTTGAAGGCTTCAGTGTCTTGGTGAGGCATGCCAGAAGGGTGAGAGAAGATCTGGAGCAAGGCCCAGTACCCATGAAGGGTGAATCAGATGAGACCAGAGGAAGGGAAACCACACCTGTCAAGGCCAGGAGGGAGCAATGAGGATCAGCGTAGCCTTGATCCGTATTGCTTTCTGCAGAAACTTTGGTAGGACAGGAATGGGAGGATATGCATAAAGCACACCAGGGGGCCAAGTGTGGACTATGGCATCCTTCAGGGACTTCCCCTCCTGGGGGAATCAGAGCAAGGTAATTGCTGGTTTAAGTGTTGGATGAGTAGGCAAATAGATAACAGCAAAGTCAGTCTCAGTGGTCGAAGATCTGTTAAACCACTTCCAGGTTGAGGGACCACTTGTGAGGTAGAAAAATAGATTTGCTCAAAGTCTCCACTAAACAATTGAACTTTCCCGGTATGTGCATTGCTATCAGAAAGCGGCGGGAAGACATCACCCACTGCCAAACTGTCACGGTCTCTTGACACAGTGGGTAAGAATGTGTTTCCCTTTGCTTGTTGATGTAGCAAACCACCATGTTGTTTGTTTGGATGGTGATCACACACCTGGAGAGGAAATCCTGAAAGGCTTGCAATGCTAGAAGGACTGACCTCCTCTCCAGGACATTGAAGTGAAGACTGGCTACTGTGGGCAACCATGTGTCCTGGAAGTCTTTCCAAAGAAATGCCCCTCCACCCCCACTGGGAAATGCCCATGGGCACTGTGGTCTATGGGGAAGGGAGAAAATGTGGTTGACCTAGAGATAGTATGGGAGAGTATAGCCACCACTGGAGATGGCTGTCTCCAGACTGCAGCAGTCAGACAACCATTCAGGATAACGGAAAATGTCTGTCAGACAAGGGACCCTGAAAGCCTTGATTCTGTAGTCCACCTGTGCCATGGGCCAATCTGAATTATGATCATCCCTCCTTGCCCCTGGGTGGGTGGGGGGGGGTCTATGGCTAGAAGCATCTGGGGCAAAACCTTGGGATTTGTGGAAACAAAGTCTGCTCCCACCCTTCTGATTTCTGGAGGGGGTCTGCTGGGAGTAGAAAACTGCTTTCCAATGGCTGACGAGGTCTTGCCCTCTTGCTCATTTTTAGATAGTGTCAAGTCAACTTTAGGGCACATCATAGGGAGCATTAATAAAAGACATCTTGAATTGTTCTGCAAAGTCACAGAGAAGCATTCAGGTGTGATAGTAAAAAACTATTTTGGTGCCTAATGCTCATGACATGCCATTGCTGCATTCGAGAAAACGTGCACAGATACATTTAGCAGGAACAGTAGGGTGGCAACTGCATGTTGACAGCTTTCATATCCTCTGCAGATAAGGACTCAGAGGGAGATTTTGGTAGTTCCTCAGTCAAATCCCTCTGAAATCATGTACCATATGCCAGATAGTTCAGCCCGAGGTCAAAGGTCACTGAAACATAAGCCTGAGGTCAAAGGTCACTGAAACATAAGCCCACTTACCAAACTTGTCCAACACCCTGGACTGTCTGTTAGGGGGATGGAGAGTGGAGCTCTCCTCGGTGAGCTCTTTCTTGGTGGCTGCTGCCACCACCATAGAACCCACAGCAGGACCATTGGTCCAAAAAGGTTGATCTTTAGGGAATACTAACATTTTTGTCATGTTTCCAGGGAATGGGTTTAACCATGTCCTGTTCCTTCCATGCCAACCTTGAAACCAGGTCAACTAACTCATCAGTGGGGGGACTACGCAAGAGGTAGATGGGCCAGTCCTGAAAGCCTCAAGGAGTACAGATTCATCCTTGAAGGGGGTGTAGGTGGAACCCCCCGTTCTGTCTGAGAAGTTCAAGAATCTTGTTAAAGGAGACATCTTGAAGGCCACCCCTTCACTGAAATCAGTATCTTCTGTAAGAGACTCCTGCCTCCTTTAGCATTAAGGCTTCAAATGACCTTCTCCAATGGGATGCTATGGAGAAGTCTCCAAAGCAAATGGGGTGTCCTCACCATGAACTGCCTCAAGACTGTGAGAGGCTAGCTATCATGATGTGATGGAATGTTAGAGACAAGGATACAAAGAACTCTCAGGGGCAAGAGCACATCCATGCAAGAAAGGGAAGCCTGCTCTCTAGACTGAGAAAGCGCCCTCTCAAAGGCATCAAAATTCAAAGCCAAAACAGTAGGATCCAAGAATCCTGACAAAGGCTGGCCCTGAGAACCTATCTGACTCATCTCTGAGACCGATGTTTGTAACAAGATATCCAGGGTCAAAGTGTTGATGGGAAGGGATGGTTCCAACAGTTTGGAGTTGACCACGACCCCGCAGACTGGCACTGACACCTCAGCTCCAAGACTCATTGAGACACTCTGAGGTGACTGAGTCAGACAAACAGTCAGCATTGACGTGTCCACATTTTCAGATCATGGTTAAACCCCAGGATTTACTTGGATCCAAGTGCCCTGATTCCAAAGGCTGGATTGGGGAAGGAGCCACAATCTGAGGGGATGAAGGGACAAGCCCTTGACCTCTGACATGGGTCGGACCTGAGAGAACCCCCAACTGGATCGGGATGCTCAGGAACATCCTCATCACTCTGTCTATATCTGCTTCTGACAGACTTCTGGAGGGCTGTATTGATTTAAAGATGACATCATGGATGATGATCTTGAAATCCTGTGAAAGGACCTTTCCTGTAGAAAGGATGACCAGAGCCTAGGGCTTACCAGTTCAAGAGAGTACTGAGGTTCTGGAAATGGAGGGGTGGATGACCTAATCTTAATCGGCTCAGACAGTTTCTGGACTTTCAGAGCCTAGCCAGATGCCTCTTGAGCACTAATTTATTACATCGCTCTGTAATAGCTCTGGCTCTGAAGGAGACATAAAAAGAACAGTCCTCATCCAAGTGAGATGCCCCTAAATAGTTACACATTTTGTGTGGGTATCCTGATTAAGAATCTTGTACCCACAAGCAACAACTTTTTTGAAACCGGAGGGTTTCTCTACCATTTTGAAACAAAGGGAAAACCCTACAAAATAAACACACTAAAGAACAACAACAACAACAACAAAACAACAACAATAATAATAATAAGGCAAAGCTCTTTTCATAACTATCAGAAAAAAATGCACTGCAATAATAAGCTACTCATTATACAGAGTAAGAAGGTAAGACACTACTCCTACCAAAGTGCCAAAATGTGACAAAAAGTTTCTTTTTTTTTAGGTAGGGGAGGTAGAAAGAAAGATTGTAAAATATGAAGAAAAGAGGAGATGAAAAGCACTTAACTGACACCCAAAGTGCCGAGTCTTGAGTTATGGGTGCAAAGCAAATGAACGTCAAACAAGAGCTGCGGTAATTTGGTACAAGCATAGGATTATGGGTAAGGGGAGGAGCCTGAGCCTTGGATCAAAAGTCTGAGAATGGCTCAAGTCAGATCCAATCAGATCCGAGGTACCCATTCATTGAGAATGGATGGAAGAGACAGCACTGGATCCTTGCTTGCAAACAATTGGAAAGACTTCAAAGATCCCTAAACAAAGAGATCACAGGCCTGAAGTCCCTGAGTTATCAAGAGAGGCTGGAAGCTCTACCCTTTATACAGTGTCTTAAAGACTTTTGAGAGGAGATCTTTGTATCACTTACCACACTAATTTGGACCTCTTGTTTCTCTGCAAGTACAATATCTCCATAAACACTATAACCAGACACGTAAATTTTCACCAAGAGATAAATAAAACATGTTAGAGGGTAAGTTTGTAACCTAGCACCTCCCAAAACTCAGAAATAAGCTTTCCCTGCATGTTATACAATACAATTCACTATCTTCCTTTAAACATATACTAGATGACTGGATGGGTAGCCACAGATTTACTCCAGGATTGACTGGCATGGCCATCCTGAACAAAGGAGGTGTTGCCTGAAGGAGGGTACTGGCAAGGCAAGAATGGTCATGAGACTCAGGGGCCTTGGAATATCTATAAATCTATAAAACATACTAACTCTGTTATGTTCTTTATTGACTATGGACATAACATGTTCTTTACTTTTACAGATCATATTACTTACTCACTAACTTTTTGATTTTTTTTTTAATATGTTGTCCACCTCTAATTTATTATCATTATATTACCTCAGTACATACATTTATTATTAATGTTTGTTTATGTTATATAGTACTTTCTTATTTGCAGTTTATTACAATGTATATGTTTTAACTGTGCGAAGGAATTGACTAACGAACTGTGAGTTAACAAATTAACAAATACATTTTGTATGCGGTACTGTGAATGTGAAAGCACTGTCGTGAATTATCACTCTTTGAAAATCAAATGTATAGAAATGTCATGGAATTTAAAATCAGTATGTCAGTTCAGCCCTGCAACGTTGGTTCACAGCAACTTTGGTGATGGAATTCTCTACTTTTTTTGTAAGATTTTCAAAAGGTCACAGTAAGTGAATAAAAAAGTCTCTGTAATCAGGCAGGAAAGACTATGTCCATGGAATAGTTTTCAGACCATTTGGAAATCAGCATACTAAAAAAAGGTTAAAGAAAAATATTTGGTCTAGTATTTTAAAAGATGTTGAAAGATGCTTAAAAACTTTTCAACAGTGTAAAAAAAGTAGTTAAGATTGAAGACAATCAAAGTTATCCTTAATGTATTTATGTATCACTGAAGAATGTTTTTTGAGGGTAGCAGTTGATACTGACATTGGAGTCCCAAAAGGAAAAAAGAAATGCATACTATAGCTACTTAGACATCTTTATCAAATAAATGCAAACTATAGCTCATTCTTCCACCTTAATTCAACACAATTATCTGTATAGCAAACTCCCTTAAAAGAATTACAACATATAACTCTGGAAAGTTTTCAAATTGGTCAACAGTGAATAACAGACTCACAACTTGTACTTAATGCCAACAAAACAAAAATTCTTATTTGGCTCAGGCACTATCTTGATCACCTCAAAAAATATGACAATAATTGAGCAAGTTAGTCATGCAAGATTACTTGGTATTATCATAGACAACAAATTAACTTTTTTTCAGTTGCAAACATTATATATTACAAACCATGCCAACACAACCGTAGCTGCAAACATTATACATCACTTATAATATATCAAGTCATTGACAGTCAGACATTACATAGCTAATTCAATTCTTGCCTTCTTTTAAACCTTGTTCCTCCTCTGCATGTATTCATCCAACACTTTCCATTTTTTTCCTATGTAATTTGCTCCTACCCTTTAATAATGATCCCAATTCCAGTTATTTTCTCTCTCTTACTATCTTCACTACTTCTAGTAAAGTTAGTTTAGACTTTGATTTCCATTTTCTAGTAATTTATTTTTTGGCAGCCATCATAATTAGGCTCAGCAAAACCTTAGTATGCCAGGCAATTCTGATTCTGTATCGTAGCTCAAAAAATCATTTCTTTAGTTATACCAATTTGCTCACCTAGCATCTCTGACAGAGCAGTCTGCAGGGAATCTTTAATGTCTGCAGACTCATTACACTTCCAAAAAATGTGTTCCCAGTTACCTCTTTCTTCCCCATCACACCTCCAACATTTCCTGTCTGCCTGAAGAAAAATTCTTTGGAGTCTGCTTGGGGTATAAAAATACCTATGTAAACATTGCTGCATGTTTGGGAGAGATACATATATCTCCCCATCATTTCTTTGTGTATTGCTTATCTAATCTCTCTTCCCAATCTTTTCTAACTTCCTCTGATTGATTCTTATAGTTATCATGCAATATTTATATGCTGTAGTAATTATTCCTTTCTTAATGGCCACTTCTGTTCTAGATTCTAACAACTCTACCAGTGCTGGTCTTTCATTTAGGACACCCTATTTCTTTCTCTTTGACTATACTCTGATATCAATCCTTGATGGGGAAGGCAGTCTCTAACCTGCAGTCCAAATATGTTCTTGGCGTCTTCCTATTCTATTATCTTTCTCTCTAGTTATTTTCTCCCAATACCTTGTTTCCTTTGCCAGTTTTCTCCAATAAATTCCAACCCCCTCTTGCCTATTGTCCGTATCCCTAACTGCAGTAATCCGTATTGGCAGAATCTCTTTTCTCCATTCCTGTGTTGACTTAGTTCTTAGTATACTTTCTGCTACTTTATGAATATAATATTATGTATGATTATTGTTATTCTCCTTAAAGGTCTGCAACCAAAATCCCAGTCTCTCCTTGGTTCTTGAGCTTTCCCCTGTTTCATCATCATCTCTTTCCAGAGTTATAGTTTTCTGCTTGTGCTATGTATAGGAGCCTTAACTGTGTTGCTCTGAAATACCCCTTCAAATTGGGTAATCCCAATCTGCCCTATTCTATTGGAAGAATAAGTTTATCCCACTTGACTCTTGCCATTTCCCCTCCCATATAAAATCCTTTAGCTCTTCATTAATTGCTATCCACAATTTCTTCTCTGGTTGATAAAAATATGCCTGACCTGTATATAAGATGAAAGGGACTAAACCAAATGTAACTGTTTGTATCTTACTATCAGTATCCATATAACATATAACTGTCTCAGTTTTTGTATTATCTTTTGTTTAGTCTCTTCCCACATATCCTTGGCTGCCACACTGGAATCATTTTAATCCATACTCCTAAATACTTCATTTTATCATATCCTCATAAGTATGGATATTGCTGAACCAATTTGTATGTGGGTACATAGTTTACACTATTGCCTTTCTTTTAGCTTCATTAGTTTTGTATCCCAAAAAGATCTGAAAGTGACCCAATATGTTCCACAGCACTGTAATGTCTCTTTCTGGTTCTGAAAGGTATAAAATAATGTCATATGCAAATAGAGACAGCTTTCTTGACTACCATGCCAACTAAATTCTTGATTTTCTGAGTCCCTTATTTCTTTGCCAGTGGTTCTAAATATAATTCAAATAACATAGGGAAGAGAGGACACCCCTGCCTTGTTCCTCTGCTCAAGCAGAGATTATCAGGGAGGACCTCACCCACTTTAATTTTCACATGTGATTCCTTATATATCTTCCTAATTAACCGTATAATCTTATCAGGGAATGAAAATGCTTCCATTGCTCTGCTCATGAAGTTTTATTTATTTATTTTATTTTACATTTGTTAACCGGGGGTGTCTGACTGAGCCATAAAGGCCCTTTTTCAGCAGAGGCCCGGGGAGAAAAGCTCCACAAAGAAAAATTACAGACACATTTAGTTATTTAGACATGATCAGTATACACACAAATTACAAGAGACATGTTTTTACAGTGGTGTGCAACACATAAACAGTCACAGTGGAGAGAACAAACAAAAAAATATTAATTTTAAAAATAAAGGTAATTAATAGATTTGTGGTGTACAGCTGAAATTTGGAACATAGGTAGAATACATACATAGTACACAGGTACAGTACATACATTGTAGATTAGCCAGTGTTTGTATGTAAGATTGAAAATTATTATCAAGTGCTCTAGATTTAGTATGTATATGGTATCCGCTTTCACTAGCTTGGTGAGCAATCATGGCACTTCCAACTTTGCTTGAGATGTTGCCTGATGAGGTCTTTAAAGGAGGCTTTGGATGATGTGTTTTGAATGCTAGTAGAGACAGAGTTCCATTTTTTAGCCACTGAACTACTATATAGTGATTCTCCAAAGCTATTGTAGCTGTTGGTGACTTCTAGTAGTAGTTTGCTTGATGATCTAAGAGGCCTTTTGGCTGAGTAATGTTGTACTAGGTTTTTGAGGGCAGGACACTTACTGGGGAGGTAATAGATAGAATTACAGAGGCAGAGCTGATTGTAGGTTAGGAGGTTGGGCAGTTCAAGCCAGTGGAGCTGTCTCAAAGCAGTACAGCGATGAGTTCTATATGAGCAATTTGCAGCAAAGTGGGCAATTCTGTTATAGCAGGCTTTCATTTTGCTTAGTTCAGTTTTGTTGAGATTAGTCAGAATGGGAGATGCATAGAGTAGGGTGGATAGAAGCTGGGAGCGAGCAATGGCTGATCTTGTGTTGTTGATAAGAAATGGTTTGATACGGTAGAGTGACCCCAGTTTGGCATGTACTTTTTTAATAGTTAAGTTGAGATGACTATCACATTTTAGGTGGGAGTCTATGGTTATTCCCAATAGCTTAGCCTGTGCCACTGGAGCAATTGGAATAGCATTTGTGGAGTAGATAGTGAATTGACCGTTAGTGTTTTTGTTAGAACTGGTTATAATCATAAGCTGAGTTTTCTTTGGATTGAGGATAAGTTGGGCTTTGGTAAGGTAGTTTTCAATGTCAGAGAATGCTAGTTGAGTTGTTTGCAGGAGGGTGGGAATGTTTTGTGCAGCACAGATTAAGGTAGTGTCATCTGCATACTGAATTATAGATGCATGCTGTGTGGAGGTATGGCAGTCATTAGTGAAAAATGTGAATAGTAGTTGTCCTAAGATAGAACCCTAAGGGACTCCTATAGTTATGGGCAGCTGAAGAGAGAGAGAATTTTCCCATTTCACAGCTTGGTACCTGTCAGTTAAGTAGCTTTGGAACCAGGTAAGAGTGGAATTTGATAGATGATATTGGTTTAGTTTGTTTAGCAGGATTTGGTGTGAGACTGTGTCAAATGCTTTGGACATATCCAAAAAAAGAGTTGACACTTGTAGGCCTTCATTTTTGAGATGGTTTACTGTGTCTGTGAAGCAGAGGAGGGCTGTAGTGGTACTATGGGCAGGTCTGAAACCATGTTGAGCAGGTGACAGGATGTTGCTGTCTAGGAGATAGTTTACATCTGGGTATGGATGCATTTTTCTAGGATTTTGGCCAGGGGGGAGAGTAAAGCAATGGGTCTGTAGTTATTAAGTTCAGTGGAGGTCCCGCCTTTATGCATGGGTGTAACATAGGATATTTTCCAGGGTTTGGGCACATAGTTTTCAACAATTGATCTGTTTATGAGAGTGGAGACTGGGATAGCAATAGCATCTGCTGTGAGTTTCAAGAAATAGCTGGGGAGTAGGTCGGCTGCTGTTGATGAGGTTTTTAGTTTGGAGAGCATGCTTTTGATTGAAGTGGTGGAAACTGTCTTGAGGGTAAAGCTTGTATTAGTGTTATTTGTGTTGGGGGGACAGTGAGGAAGGAACTGTCCCATGATACTAAGGATAGAATTGAGTTCACAAAGTGGGAGTTGAATTGTGTTTCGATGGGAACTTTAGTGTCAGGGCTGGTAGGTTTGAGGGTAGCCTTTAGGGTGGATTTTAGTAGCTGGTTTACATTTTTCCAAAATTTTTGTGGGTTGTGTTGGTATTTAGTTTGTAATGTTGTATAGTAGGATTTTTTTGTCCAGCCTAATGCATTTTTTGCATGGTTTCACAGTTCTTGGTACTTAGGCTTTGTGTTTCTTTGTTTTTTTTATAGTAAAGCCAGACAGTGTCTCTGGACTTGAGGATTTGTTTGGTTTCTTTACTGAGCCAGGGGTTTGTAGAGGTTCTAACCTTGATTTTGCGCAATGGAGCGACAGTGTCTAGGTGTTGTAGAAATGTTTTGTTGAAATATGCTACAGCCTGGCCAAGTGGGAGGGTTTTTAGGGGGGTCCAGTCACAGTTACAGAGTAAAGTGTTGAGGACCTCAGGAGAGATTTTTTTTGTGTTTCTAGTGGATATATAGTTAGTGGTTTTGCATATGCTTGTTCTACTACGTATAAAGTATATTATGTTGTGGTCACTTAAGGTGTCTGGGAGACTGCCTGTGTGAGGGTACAATGTGGGGTTGTTAGTTAGGACCCAGTCAAGGATGGATTCCCTTTTAGATTTTTTATCACATCTAGTTGGAATTTGGACTAGCTGCTGGTAGCCATGGAGATTTATTAGATTACTTGGTGGTTCTGATATACAGGTGAACCAATCTAGGTTGAAGTCCCCCAGAATAAGGGTTTCTTGTGAGTATGTAGAAGAACACCAGGATAAGAAGTTTTCAAGGCTAACAGGTGTATTACCAGGTGGAATATAGATCACAATTGTGGTGATGACCTTTTTAGGGTGAAGTTGAAGTTGTGAGATAAGTATGTCCCAATTATTGGGGGAGGGGTAGGAGTTTGGTAATTGACGGACAGTTAAGTTGGACTTGTACAGTAAGGCAGTTCCACCCCATTTATGAAGTGATCTGTCTTGTCTAATGATATTGTAGCCGGTAGGGAGAACTTCTGAGTTAGCTATGTTTTTATTTAGCCAGGTTTCTGTTAAAGCAACTATGTCTGGGGAGTAGTGTGCTATTGTGGTCTGGAGTTCAGATATTTTATTTTTGATACTTCTAATATTAATATTTAGCATTAAAAGATGGTTGGTTTTGCTGCTGTTGTTGATTTGCCCAGGGATGAAGAAAGTGGGGTTGTTATGTTCTGACATTTGTGTTGGAGCAGTTTGAGTTCCAACTTACTCTGTCAAATGCTTTCTTTGCATCAAGTCCCACCAACAAATGTGGTATTTTCTTGCTTTCTGCTTCTCTCTGGATCATCCATGTTCTATTAATATCATGAAAAGCTTGTCATCCCTCCATAAAACCACAATTATGTATCACCTTTGCCATTCTGTTAGCCATTATAGACAAGCACTTTATAATCATGGTTTAGTATTGAAATGGGCCTGTCTAAAGCTGGATCTGATGGATATTTACCCTCTTTAGGTATTATAGCTACCACCACTTTCTTCTAGGACATTGGTACTTCTCTTCCTCTTAAAATATTGTTAAATCCTTCCAGATCTTTATCTGTTTTCCCTCCTAGCTTCTAAACTTCCAAAGGAATACTATTTATTCCTGGGGACTTTCCTGTAGATTGGTTATACATCACCATTTTTATCTCCTCTCCTCGTATTGTGTCAGTAATTGAGCCTCCTGTACCTCTAACCTTGGCATATTTAATTATTCCATAAACATTTCCATTTCTACCTTTTCTTGATTTCCATATTTCACTGTTTTATGCAGACTTTCATAGAATTTCCAAAATATTTCTAATACTTCTACAGGATCCCTTATCTTCCTTGGTATAGGCTCCCGAAGCTTGGTGACAGCCCTTTCTGCTTTTTGTTGCCAGAGTCGTTGTGCTAAAAGGTTTTGTGTTCTAGAGTTATTATCAAAAAGCAGTTGCTTAACAGCAATCTTTCTAAATGCATGTATATTATTGAAGCAATCCCTTATTTTTGTTTAGCATTCTGCAGCTTATCCTCTTCTTGTTCTGTGAGATTCCCCCTATTTTGCAATACTTTAACATGTGTTAGTCCCTCTAAATAATTCATGTTACTTCTTATCTATATTTCCCTTTCTTTTATTTCCACACTACTTTTAAAATCCACTTTAATTTTATCCCACTCCCTAGGTTTATTTTCAGAAAAAAATTCTATATTCCCTAATAGCGCCTGAATAAATTCCACTACCCATTCCTTAAATTCCTCTCTTTTTAACAAATAGGTGGGAAAGCGCCAGTGTCTGATTTTTATTTCATTACCGTGTGTTTTTATTTTAGTTATTACTGACGTAGATCTGAAATAGTTATTGGGTGTGTATGAAGACATTCAGTTAAATGCACATGTACCTGTGAAATGTAAATTCTGTCTAGCCTAGCCCAGTTTTTGTATTTTGGGGAGTAATATGTGAATTTACTCTGAACTTCTAGTACTGAATTCACATCTTCCATGCCGAATATTTTCATGAATTTCTTTAAAAATCTACCTTCCTTTGCTATATGTCCCTTCAGGGTCCAAATACATATTCACTATTGCAAATCAAATTCCAGTACCCACCTATAAGTAATATATCTTGCTGAAAGCTGATTATTTCTCATAGAATTTTCTTAACCTCCATTATAGCAGTTTTCAGTGGAATATAAATACATGCCAGTGTAATTCTCGTCCCGTGCCAGTAGTCCCCTCATTACTACAAATCTACCATTATTCTCTTTTTTTATCCTCTTCTTTTACTATTGGAGCTACTCTTGCAATTAATATAAGTACTCCTCTTTTCCTCTGCCACAGGTATTCCACTAAATAACCATCCTGAAAACCATTCTATATCAAATTCACTCACTTCTTTCCAAGTGTGTCTCCTGTAGCATAGCTATTTGCACTCTACGTTTTTAATATTGTTCACTACTCTTTCCTTTTTGTATTTATCTGTGAGACCATTAATATTTAAATACATTACAGAAAGCATCATATTCTTGAGAGATTATTATTCACACCTTTTATATATATATATAACAGTTTTTTTGTTAAATGTTTAGTTTCAGCTTTTGTATTACATGCGTGTGCTGTTTGGCAGGTTAATCTGTTATACAATTGTTTCTTGTCATCTCCATTTGAACTTATGTCACATATTACAGAACATTTTGTTTTATTGAAAACTCTGAAACACACACACACACACACACACACACACACACACACACACACACACACACACACACACACACACAATATCCCCTAAAACCTATTAACTTAATAACAGCATGCAACACTATGTACATCTTCAAATATTAAAGTTTTACCCTCCTAACAGGAACAAATGTTCCTAACTGACAGCTATACACACAAACTTGAGCTAACCTAAAATAAAGATTATCCATGCTAAGACACTTGGTATAGCCTGTGGTTCTATTAAATGCTGTCTGGTTTTGTCTTATCTTTATAGCTTTCTCAGCTGGGAAAACACTTGAATGCTTTCAGAAAGCATTTTCTTCAAGCCATCTCTCTTTATCAGATTGTCTGCTAGAGACATGAGAACCAGACACAAAACTGTCTACTAGAAAAAAGCCTTATAATATTCAACATTCTTTTTCATTTACTTGATTTATCATAAAATGTGTTACTAGGTTAAGCTAATGGCCTCAAACCAGTCATCCCTTATGCAAGAATGAGAAAAAGCACACTAATATTTCTTTTGTCATGCTCTTTTAACCATATCTGTTTTATTATTTTTACATTGCATTGCCTGCATTTCTTAAAAATGAACAAGGAGAAAGAAAAAAGAAGGGAGAAAGATACAAAAAACAGGAGTACCTATTTACATTAGTATCCCCATTATACTTATAAGAACTGAAAAAAACGTTACAATGTGCAAAGAAAATCATGCACCATTTAAACTGTACTGTTAAGAAAACATTTTTTAACTTACAGTTAACTTTCTTCCTCCTCATCCCCTCTTCTGAGTATTTTTCTGATCATTAATGCCATTAAGTTCAAAAATGTCCAGTATTTCCAGATTTTCTTGTTCTAGTCATGTTCATCTCCTTCTCCCAGACCCCATCTCTGCTTCATTCCAATGTACGTTTGATTATTCTAATGCGCCCTTTTCCCTCTATCAACTATCTTCCACTGAAACACTGGAATTTCATTCTTAGCATGCACTTCATCAAAAAATTATTTTGTTTCTCCAGGGAAAAATATTTTGAAGATTTAAATCTCATGCCTGCTTCTCGACATTCCCTGAATAATGGGATGAATGTATTCCTATTCTGTCTGGTGTAAAATGAGTAGTCATTCTTCACAAACACTCTGCTGTCTCCCACTTTTAGTATTTTGTCCTTCTGCTGTAGTTTTGTCAAAATCAGCTCCTTCTGCTGGTAACAGTGCATCTTTACTATTAAAGGTCTAGGTTGTTTTCTCATAGCCAGATATGGAGCATACACATGATGTGCCCTTTCAATTAACAATTCTTGTTGTGCAATAGCAGTCCAGTTGCTTATTTGTGCTTTCATAAAATTAATACAGTCTGTTCCTTCCAGCTTCTCAGGTACAGCAGAAAATCTGAGGTTTTCCTTAAGTGTTCTGTCCTCTAATTCTATTATTTTTTGAAACATCTCTTCTTGTGCAGTCTTACATTCAGCCAGCTTTTTCTTCATTTCATCTTCTGAGTTTTGCAGTTTTATCACCTTATCTAAATATCTGTTTAAAGCTTCTTCTATTTTTCCAGCCTTTTATTGTTTTAGTTGGCATACTCCATCAATGTTTCATTTATTTTAGTCAGGTCTGTGTGCAGTTGCCTTATACTTTCCTCTAGGTTACTGGCAGTCATGTCTAGAGCTTGTACTGCATTTTGCTAAACAGCAACAGTATTTTCTCAGTCAGAGTTGTCACTTTTTGTAGCTGATTTTCCTTCAGGTCCTCTGTATTTCTTTTTTTCTGGCATCCAGGGAGTGCACTTCGTAGACAGTTACTGAAATTTACCCAGAAATCTAGGTTCACTAGCTTTCTCTGCTAAGTTTCCGTTTTCACACTGGAAGAGCTAGTATTAAGCTGTTACTCAATGTGCAAACATCTTGGAAGTCAACAAATTAAACCTTGATACACATATTGCCTATGTCACCTCTAAAATCCATAAAAAACTTGGCATGCTTTATAGGTCAAAATAACATCTAAATGACTCATATTGAGGGAACACTGTACAAAGGTTAATACCAAGCATTCTATACTCACTTACTTACTTAAAGAATATTCTCAAAACCTACCTACATAAACTTGAGACAACATATAACAAGATCACAAAATTTACTGTAAATGACTAAAAACCCATCGCTGCATAACCCTTAAAAAAACACTAAAATGGCTAGATCTGCAATAATTTTTAACTCATCTAAAAATACTCATACGATTCTAAACAAAATATATGCAGACCGGTCTCTACCTTACATTATATACCTTCCTGGAACCTAAGATTCCGAGGACAAAATCATATACAAGTAGCTATATCAATCAAGGTGACTCCTTATATAGTGTCCATATTGCAAGTCAATAGACTGCAATCCTGCCATACAGCAGGAATAAATATGAACACATTTGTTTCTAAAACAGCTAAAATGTTATTTATCCACTGAATAGATATGCACTTGTACTTGCTATCCCATCTAACTACATCTACGGTAACTCTAACTCTACAGTTCCTCTTAACCAAATACCCCTCTCACTTAAATAACAAAAAAAAGAAACAATGGAAAAAAAGTTATCTGCCTACAGTAAACTCTCAGTTAACTGGAACGGAAGCAACCAGCACTCTCAAGCAACTGGCAAAAAAAAAAACATCAAAGAAATACAGTACAATTTTCATGTGTTGCACTTTCTGTCCCCCCCCCCCCCTCAGAAATACACCTTATGTTTTTAGAGTTTTAAAAAGGAAGACAGGAATAAATTTCCTCTCTCCCCAACCTGAGAACAAGTCAAACCAAACAAATAGTATAGGGTACAGTATTAATCAGGCCTATTTTTAATAGTAACTCTCAAGCAACCAGAAACTACAGTTATCTGGTATCTACCAATCCCCATGGGTGCCAGTTTACTGTACTAATTAATCTCAACCTCATTTCAATATTCCACTCACTTTAAGCTAACAAACAACTTTATTTTCTTACTGCAGTCTGATATTCCTTCACCTCCTTTTACCTATTACATCCCTCTCTCTCTTTCCCATTTAAACACCATGTGGTGCATTGGGCAGTGAGCACCTTTCAGTTGTTTCTGTAGCAGTTATAGGTTTTATGGGCTCAGGTTGCTAGCCCAAGGCCCAACCCTCCTCAGAGGGCATGCCACACACATAAGCATGCACACACTCACACTTATGGACAATTTAGAGTATCCAATCCACCTACTGCATTGAAATGTGGGAGGAAACTGGAAGCACCCAGAGGAAATACACATGAACACAAGGAGGATATGCAGACTCCGCAGAGAAGGCACCCCAGTCGAGAATTGAACCAGAGAACCTCTTGCTGTGAGGCGACAATGCTAACTGCTACATCACTGTGCCACCCACCTATTATACCACAAATCCCTAAATGTTATTGTCATTTTTCTTTCCATTCACTCACACTCTATTACTGCTACACCTTTTCCTGCTACTGCTACTACAACTGCCAACATACACAGTAATGACTATTAAATATTCTGTTGTATTGTTGAGCCTGTTGGTATAAATTAAATTTACTGTACAGCAGTAAATTTATTCTTATGTTTTACACTCAAAATTTTATTCTAATTTGAATAAATACGAAAGCTTTTCTCCCAAACTCAATATTAGCAATCTGCTGTATTATTAATTTTGTATTTCTATCTTAAAATATTTTGAGTTGAACTGCAATTAAGTACTTGTACTATTCTGGAGCTTTTCTTCCTGTCCCTCTGCTGAAAACAGGTTTCTACTCAGATGGACTATCCTAGTTGACAAATGGAAATGCATAAATAAAAATACTGAATAAATACTGTGAATACAGTGAGTTGCCAAGGGGCTAGCAGTAAAAGATTTATATTATGCTATTAGTGGTAAATTATGCTACTAGACACGAAGGATACAATGTCTTCTTGCACTGAACAAGAACACGTAGTTGATGCTTTACTTGAAATATTCAGCAGATTATGTTTTCCAAAGCATGTTTTAACAAACAGAGATACCAGCTTCACACCTAATCCATTGGCAAGTTTACAGAGCATGTTTGGGAGTGACGCAGTTAAAAACTACTTTTCAGCAATCACAAAATAAGGGAGAGGTTAAATAATTTAGTTATACCAATAAATATATTAAATGTATTTACAAGTCAGTTCAGGAGAAATGGTATAAGTGGATAAGTATTTGTCATTTTTTATCTGCTTCAGAAAGTGCCCTAGGAGTCCATTAATACCTCAACTTCTCATGCTGCAATGTCATATGGAAAGAAGAGTTATGTATTTAATTTGAGTAAAATAGGATAAAGACAATGATTACAGTGAAGAACATGTGGTAGAATATGCACTAAAACTTTGGGAATTTATGAACTTCTTCGTGACCACGTATGAATAAATCAGCTATAGCAAAATGTTTGGTATGACTGGGAAACCAGAGACTAGACATGTAATTTTGGACTAAATCTGATTTCATTGATTCTTATCCAGCAGAATGAATTGCAAGCAGCTTGGGGGTGACCATTACTCTTTAAAAGGTAAATGAAATTAGCTGTAGTGAAACTGCCAGCAATGATGCAAAAGTTTAAAACATGTTATGTAAGCATGTTTAATCCTATAATGAAACTACCAGCAGAAGAGTACAACACAATGTGTAAGCATGTTTAATCCTATAACGGAACTACTAGCTTGGCTACAGAACTGTAAAACCCACTGTTTAAACGGTTTACTATCATAAGTGCGAACGGCACTCCTGCGACTGTCATATATTCGAACATGGAAGGTCGTAATCGGTAATGTCGAAGGCAAAATAATCAATCTAGGAATGGTTTAACATGGGTCGAGGTAGGTGTTCAGTATTATTCCAAGCTACAAATATGTCCCCTACCTCGACCCATGTTAAAACCATTCCTAGATTGATTATTTTGCCTTCGACATTACTGATTACGACCTTCCATGTTCGAATATATGACAGTCGCAGGAGTGCCGTTCGCACTTATGATAGTAAACCGTTTAAACATATTTAAACCTCTGGTTCTTAACATAAGTAATAGTTAAGAAAATACTGAAAGAAAAGTCTTAGCAAAACTTGTAAGTGAAAGCATTTATTATAATAAAGTCTAGTAGACAGTGTGTATAATAAAGCTTAACATCATTGGTTCTTGTCAAAAATGTTCCAGCTTTTTATTTTGTGAGAGAATACATATATAGAAAATGTATCCTGCATACAGATATATAAAAACACAAACAACCACCAATGTGTGTGATGAGGGGTGTCTAACAAAATACAGAATGAGTTTCAGTACATAGAAAATAAAAGGTAAAATAATTTTGACTATAATTCCTCTCAAGAAAGACTTGAAAGTAAAAATGTCTGATTTTGTAGTATTTTCTCTTTTGAGGTCTTTGTGAAGAAGACTTGCAGTTGAAATGCTTATTATAACCTTTATTTACTTTTTTAACATGTATTTATAATTATGTTTTAGAATAGCTGCTTTGTGGTGTGTATGTGCGTGTGTTTATGTGCGTGTGTTTATGTGCATAAGTGTGTGTGTGTGTGTGTAATACATATGATACATATGTGCGTGTTTGTGTATATATTTATATATAAATACATACAGCTAAAGTTTTCACTGTGTAATATGTTAAACCTCCTGTAGTGGAGGACCACTGGATAATGTGATGTATGTAAATGACCCTTTAAAAACATATCAGTGTTTCAGGCACATGGTGTTGGAGTGCCCACAACTTTTTACTTTTCAAGTCTTTAGGATATATTTAGACCAATAAAGTCAAACCCCACTTGCTATATCCATGCATCACATTTGCTCCTCCACCTTTTTGACCTCCTCAGTAAAGCATGACTGGATTGTTTGGCTATACTTATGAAACATGGAGTTTAAAATCAAGTCTGATACCCATAAACATTAGGGTGCTTATAAAAATATCAAATAACATTCAAACAAAAGGGTAAAAAGGTCACACAGACAAACCGTTCAGTAAAATCTACAAAAAACACCCTGTGAAACTGAAGCCTTCACTGTGTAATACTTTAAATATCCTGTGGAGGCCCATGCAGTGCATGTAAATGACTCCTTAAGAATATACCAATGTTTCAGCTACAGGGTTTTGGAATGCCCATGACTTTTTGCTTTTTAAGTCTTTATGGGTAGATTCAGGACAATAAAGCTGATGATAATGGAGAACATTGGACCAAAGTATTGTGTTTGTGTACTGCTTAGAATGTTATGGCAGTAGCATACTTGACAGCTGTGTGCTGCTCACGTATCATTCCAAACTTTATCAACTTTGGTATTTTATGAAAACTTGCATCAGAGTAAACCCTGAAAAACAAGTGAAAAAAAAAAAAAACAATATCTGAAGTTATGGATAACTCACAGAACCCATCTGTCTGAAAAAAATCTGTTGACAAAGAGAGAAATGGAAGTTCAGTCTTTTTGGAAGAATTAAGGGACTGTCAGGGTGGGTGGGAGTGGAGAGGGGAGTCCCTCATACAGACTTTCAGACTTATTAGGCTGTCCTTTTTTCTGTGGGTTACAGCTTTCTTTTTGGAGCATTCTTACCACTGCTTTATAAATGTCTGCTTACCAGCTAATTGCTGAAACTCTTTATGTTGTTTTTATAGGACTTTAAAGAGGGAGTATTGAATTCCTTGGAAAACATGGAGAAAGAACGCTGAAAAATATGAAAGATCCCTGAATCTGCTTGCCTCTCTCATTGCACCTTTTAATGATTTTTGCAGAAGAGTGTCCAAAAACTAGTTCTCTAACCAGTGGAGAATTCAAAATTTAATTTTTTACATCCTCTATGAATTTCTGTGAATGCAGCCAGGCAAATCTCTTCATAACAGTTCCAGTGGCAACAGCCTTGAAAGTGGCATCAGCAGAGTCATATGCACATTCCAAATAATGAGTAGTCATTTGAAAAACAAGAGACTAAATTACACAAGGCAGATTTCTCCTCATAAGAGGCAACATATGCCAAAATATTCCTTGTGTTCTCACAAGTAGCAAGCATAAATGTCAACATATAAGCTTGACAACTGAAAATTTAAAAAAACAAGTGTTGGAGAATATACTTTTTCCCAAACTTATCAAAAGCCTTCCCTTCCCATACTTATCAGAAGGAGAGTGATTAGTATTAACCAAATATTTAATAGCAGCTAGGTTTAATAAACTAGCTGTGATAAGTGTATAAAACATGAAAGACTGAAGAACTTTATACAACTTTATACAATATATCTGCTCTTTTAGGTGCAACAGGTTAATTGTCAGGGAAGATGCAGGCTGTGACAA
>NC_056741.1:408234449-408315175 GCF_019279795.1 Protopterus annectens
GCAGCCCAGGGCTTAATGAACATATATCTTTAACTTCTGTGTTAAAATTGAGAGCAGCTAGAATTTAGTTAGTGCCAGCAATAGCTCTCTAAGAACAGCAGATGGTGCTATTTAAACAAGGAGTTTTTAGAATGTTAATATAAAGGAATGGAAGCATCAATTAATAACATGATTTTAATTATTTATATATGTATTTATTTTCTTATTCTAAAGTTTTTAAATTATATTTATTATGAACAAATGAATTTTAACAATGGAGTAAATAGAGCTTAGTATTATTGTGATGAACATCAAAGTGTGTTTTTACCTTATTTTATAACTTGTTTGTAATGAGCCTTTTTTAATGCATACTCAGTTAATGAGATTACGAAGTAATGAATTTTTATTGGTTGGTTTTTAATCATATGAGAGTATATATTGTGTATTTGTGGAAGTATGTGTTTGTCTGATGAAGTCTCACATTTTTATGTAGACGAAAACGCACACTGGTCTTATAAAGCGTTTACGTTTTCTTTGGAATTTTATTTTGCATCAGTGAATAAAGTGTTACGTTTCGACAGTTGGAGGACTGTTTCCGTGGTTTTGGAATAACTAGATTTAATACAGACTTTATATATATTTTTAGTTAAACACACACCCTCTTGGTTTTGGAAAAATACTGCCTTGATGATGCAAATGCTGACACATCTGTTCTTGTGCAAATGCTGATAAGTAAACTGTCTTCAAAGAAATGCCTTGTGGATTAGAAAAGCATATTTTTAAACTTTCTTAGAAAAACATGTCCTGTTGTCCAGTGAAAGCAGATTACATTCTTGTCATGTCTGTAAGAAGTCAGCTTTCTTGATGTGTGTGTAATACACTCATAAGCAAGTTCCTTATTTTTTTAAGCCACAGTCATTTAGTATGGTTACTGATCACATATTACTAAACTCTGTTTCTGCATTTAAGCAAGCTTTTTCTTTCAGCATATTTACAACAGAATTAATTTCAGCCTTATATTCATAATATCTAACAATTCCCTCTGTTTTTAAACATACTCAAAACATTTTATACTGATATGTATTTTTTGATCATGTTATATAGAAAACATAAGAAACAAACCTTTAGTCTTTGGATACAACAAATCAAAATGCAATTTTACATAGTTAATACAATTATATTAAAGTATTACTACCAAACTGAATGTATTTAACAACTTTTTCTTTTGCAGAGCATTCTGTGAAATTATTTTATCAGTTATGAGCTGTGTCTGCTTTAGTTTAACTTGATTAATTTATTCCTTTGCAATTACAGAATTTAATTTATGACTTAGAACTGTTTCATTAACTCTTTGTAACTGTTGAATTAACTATAAGAGACAAGAACCATGTGCTACTGCAAGCATTTATACACTACTGAAAATATACAGTTTCAATGTCATTTTAACCTTAGAACTGTTTCATTAACTCTTGGTAAAATACTGAACTGGGCTTAGATAAAAAATATTTGAAAGCAATTATTTTACTGGGGTCAAACCAGTAATATTACAACTTGACAAATTACTTTTAAACTTATTACAATGTATTCTGTACAGTATGTATTTATACAGACTGTTTGCTATTCATGCATTTCAATCTAGCAGCTATCCTGGACCCAATTTTTTTTAAAACATGTTTTTATTTGTACTGAATTCTTCTGCATTTGTACATACAAAAACTATCATTTGTACTGAAGTTTTCTACATTTGTACATACAAAGACTATCATTTGTACTGAAATTTTCTACATTTGTACATACAAAGACTGTAAAGTACATTTAGTCTAATCTTACAAATTTAATAACATTAATATTAAGCAAAATCTTGGAAAATGTTTATGTCTCTTTAGAAATATCTAGTGGAATTGATACCAAATCCATTTTATACCAACATTGTTTAAAAATAGTGACCAATCTTGTTCAGTTTTTTACATATCTTTACTCTGTCTTGTATAGCTGTAATCAATTTTAAGCCATCTCTTGTTTTTTAAACTATCTCTTGTATAACTTTACAGTTTAACAGGTTGTAAATATAATTTAATACTAAACAATACAATAATAACTAGAATGATAGCTATTAGCAACTTGTAAAATATCTTATTCTGTAAGGTTTAATCTGTTTACCAATATTTCTAATGCACTAATACCTGTTTTTTTTCCTCCCCCTAAAAGAGTATTGTCAAGAAGGAATGAGATATTATTTTTCTTATAGCTTTATTTCTGACCCTTGTGCAATACTGCTTATACAGTCAGTGTAAAACTGAGAAAGTACCCCTCCCCCTGTAGTACTGCAGTATTGTTTATCTGCCTTACACTGTGAGAATAGAATGCACGTCAGTCCAACACTTTGGTTATACATTTATTTTATTAGGTTACCAAACTATAGACCCCTGTCTGATTTGATAATTTTTTATAAAGCGTTTGCTGTTTACTACCACTAGTAGGCATTTACCCCCTGCTGCACAATTGATTTGAACTGTATGTATACTATAGCCCATTTATTGGCTGTACTTGATGCAACTGAGTTTTTTCTTTTAACATTTACTTGCAAACAGATTATCAGTGACATCTATGCACAATTGTAACATTTTATTACAATTACCAAATAGTGTTGCATGTAAACATTTTAACAAGTATGTTTTAATAACAATGATGCTTTAGAAAAACTCAAGCTACTTGTCTGGCAATCAGTCTTGTTGTTTATCTTATCTTTCCAACATTTCCTGTAACTATTCATTCAGTCTAGGAAGGTCTGAGCTCACATTTCATACTATGTAAACTATAGTTAATTCTTTTGGCATTTTTCCTTTAATGTGATTGTGATTTGCATAACTATCTACATAAACAGACATTATTTTACAATTAGCTTAAATGGATTTCAGTATTTTATTTATTTAACTATTTAACTGTCCTACCATTAATTTTACAAAAACTGTTTAACTAATACCATCTGTGATTTTATTTCTTTTTAAAATTCAGAACTTTATAATTATAAAAAAATGTAAAAAACAAAATAGATATTAGCTTAATTAACATATGTTTATACTTACATTATTTATATTTGCCGTTGTCTGCCTTTTGCTTTTGTGCATTGTAAACAAATGTACTCTAGATGAAAATAACATACATGCATGTCTGTCTTGTATCTGTTTGTCTTTATACAATCATGTCAGTCTTGTGACTTTAACTTTTTACTCTTATTGTCTATTTTTATTTAATTTTATACACTAGAACAGTTTTGTTTACCTTTTGACTATGCTATGAGAATGGCAGTCATATGCTCTACTTTACTGTAGTACTGATAAATACATTGCTTTAATTGAATGGAAGTTTTAAACATTTGAGAATGATTTGTCAGATCCTATCATCCTACCATGTAAGCTTAACCATTTTCAAAACACAAACATATTATAAAATATATCTCTTTTGTACAGATCAGCTGTAGTTTCCTACTTTTTCACAATGTGTGTAGGAAGTCAGTCTCTGTCAGTTCAGCTAATCTATTTTCTTCATCTTGTAACTGTTTAAGAGTCTCCTGTAATATTGCATGGTCTTTCTGACATTTTGTAGTAAGCTGTTCTGCAGAATTTGAAACTCCTATGCACTTTTGAAAAGATGTATGTATAACTTGTCTAAACTTCCTGAACTCATTGTGTCGGTCTTTTAGAAGTTTACTACATTCCTTTGTAACAAAATGTACTAGG
The DNA here is from genome assembly GCF_019279795.1 of Protopterus annectens. NCBI lineage: Eukaryota > Metazoa > Chordata > Ceratodontiformes > Protopteridae > Protopterus > Protopterus annectens. Next base: position 408,238,169 of record NC_056741.1, read on the forward strand.
GGTTCTATCAGTAACTGATTTGACTCGCATGTGGTGACAGGACATAACTGTTCAACATCTGAATACAATAGAAAGACTTTACCCTTAGTTAATTTTTTATCATGAACAGATTTGTCTTTACAGTCTATTTTTTTAGCAATATGATGCAATGCTTTTTTATGGCATAATACACAAAATGCAGTTTTTGTTGAAGCACACAATAAACATTTGTCATATTTCACATGGTTTTCTTTGAGATACCAGTCAAATATTGTAATACATTTGCATAATGCCTTACTATCAACCTGCCCTACTAAGGTTTTACATTTACTAATATGCTGTGTATACCAACATTGCAATTTTTTACATTTGCTTGAATTATGTCTGAAAATATCCATACTGTCTAATATCCAAACTGTCGAATAGCATCCATACTAAAAAATGTGACGTAGAAAAAAGTCTTACCAGGGAGCAAGAAATCAGGTGATCAGGCTGTTGTTGCAGATGGCTGGAAATTTTTCAAAGTCACTTGAGAAGCTGGTGAAGTACAACAGGCAGAGGACTGCTGTAAAAGTAGACATCCACCTTTTCTTGGAGAATTTATGGCACTGCGAATTTCTTGAACTAGTCTCACTCCGGATTTTAGACGTCTAAAAAACTTTACTACTGCAAGCTGCATAAACTGGAATACTTCTGTTTAGGACGAATCCCACTAGGCAGCAAGGCACTAAACCCTCCGTTTAATGACACAGAACAATACTGTAGATATACCACTACCTTTTTAGAGATAGCTCCAAAATTTCAAACACCAGATGGACGAGCAGGAAAAGTTAGAGAGTCCTTTTATTGCACACAACAAGAAAACCATCCAAGTAACCACTTCTGTTTAGGATTTACACATACGTACAAATGTTAGTTACTGCAATTTAACTGAAGTAACCCTCTGCAGGGCTTACCATCACTCTCCCTGTGTTTCAATGCAGATTATAGGTTCAAATGCAGGCTAGCTTGCCATTGAAAAATTATATTGAGCTGCTTACTTGCTGCTTGCTTGTGGGATTTGAAATCTTCTTAAGACACTCAGTCTTTCTGGCTGCTGAAATCAAAGTCTAATTATCACAGTCTGTTTATCAAAGAAACTTGCAGAATATACACTGATACAGCATCTGACTTTAAACCCAGTAATAACCCTTTATAATAAACCAAACTGGACAAACGTTGCAGCTTAAAGTACTGTTCCAACTTTACTTCTCATATTGTACAGATGATGTGAGAGATATAACATTTACCTCAGGACAAATGAGTCCCTACCATACCTCTAACATAACTAGATTTAATACAGACTTTATATATATTTTTAGTTAAACACACACCCTCTTGGTTTTGGAAAGATACTGCCTTGATGACGCAAATGCTGACACATCTGTTCTTGTGCAAATGCTGGTAAGTAAGCTGTCTTCAAGGAAATGCCTTGTGGATTAGGAAAGCACATTTTTAAACTTTCTTAGAAAAACATGTCCTGTTGTCCAGTGAATGCAGATTACATTCTTGTCATGTCTGTAAGAAATCAGCTTTCTTGATGTGTGTGTAATACACTCATAAGCAAGTTCCTTATTTTTTTAAGCCACAGTCATTTAGTATGGTTGCTGATTACATATTACTAAACTCTGTTTCTGCATTTAAGCAAGCTTTTTCTTTCAGCATATTTACAACAGAATTAATTTCAGCCTTATATTCATAATATCTAACAAGGGGGTGTGGTTGATATAGCCCCCCCACCTGGTTTGGTTTCATATTGTCTTGTTTGGTTTTATATTTTCCGGTTTCTGATACGAGAGTGAGTAAGTAGTGTTTAAGTACTGGAAAGAGTTAGTCATAGGTGTTGTAAGGTGTATGTCTATGGTTTAAAGCGTAGTAGTTTTAAATTCAGCATTATCAGTTGTTGGTGAAATGGGTTTTAGGTGAAGTAAACCCATATACACACACACATATATATGTGTGTGTGTGTGTGTGTGTGTGTGTGTGTGTGTGTGTGTGTGTATACACGTATATATGGACACAAACACACACATATATAGGTTTATTATCAAAATATTACCGTTGCAAAGAATTCTGTTCGGAACACCGAACAGAAAAACACGAAAGTATAAATATAGAAAAGGCACAATGTCGAACAGATCACGTAATGTCCATGTAGGAGCTCATGTAAATAAAACGTCTACACTTCACATCACGTTATTCCAGAGGGGCAAGCCCCCCTGCACAACCCACACCCCCTGCTAACTATATATTCCAACTCTGAGATCGAACTACAGTGAGGAAAGGGATGAATTTCCCAAACTGCACTGTCCTGCGATCTCTGTACAGTACTTCAAGTTCATATCAGCAAATGCACTGTGGATTCACTGATATGAACATTTGAAGATGGAGATGTTCAGCAACATGGAAAATCAAATATCCATCTTTCGATTTTCCATCTGTGGAGCATCTCTATTTGTCATTTTGATAGTAAACTATATATATATATATATATATATATATATATATATATATATACATGAACACACACAAATATCAATATATATATATATATATATATACGTACACACACACACACACATATATATATATATATATATATATATATATATACATACACACACACACACACATATATACATATATATATATATATATATATATGTGTGTGTGTGTGTACTTTGCCTAATACTGACTCTTATCTACCGCTGTCTACTTTTCATGATTCAACCTCCAACCTACCCACATATTCTTTCTCTCCCATTTCCATCACTACTATAACTAAACTTCTCCTTAAACTGAAACCTGGCTCCTGTGCTCCTGACAACCTACCTCCTGAATACCTCCAAATGTCAGCAAAATCCATTGCATATTCCATTAGCATCTATCTAAGAGTCCTACATTCCCACCCTACGGAAAAAGCTTATATTCTTCCAATTCATAAAGGTAGTAACAATACCGTTATCTCTAATTTTAGACCCATCGCCATTTTCTCCCCCTCTCCAAAGTTATGGAAAAATATATTCATTATCAACTTCTAAACTTCCTACTATCAAATCAACTTCTCTCCCAAGCCCAAAATGGGATTAGGCCTGGCCACAGCACCACTACTTCCTTTATTTCCTTTATGGACACAGTCAATCAAGCTAGAAATACTGGTAAATTTGTATCCTCTCTCTTTCTTGACCTTTCAAAAGCCTTCAATACAATCTCCCATCCCTTACTCCTCAGTAAACTCTCCACCCTAGGTATCTCCTCCCCAACCCTAAATTGGTTTGCTAACTACTTAACAGGCAGACAACAATCTACTAAATAGAACAACTCCTTTTCTCCATTTTTTGTATGCTCTACAGCTATTCCCCAAGGCTCTATCTTAGGTCTCCTTCTCTTTAGCATTTTTATAAATGACTTCCATACCAACCTTACAAATGGAACTGTTGTACAATATGCAAATGATTCAACCATTATTTGCTTTGCTAAATCAACAACAGAACTTCTGCAGATAACGCAAAATGCCTTTACCACCACTGAGACCTGGATGGCAAAACCTCCTCTAGCTTTAAACCTAAACAAAACTAAATTGCTAGAGTTTATTCCCAAGAAAAACCTCTCTATTAATAAGACAGACTCCACCATCCTTTCCCAAAACAATACTACTATAGAGGTTGTTTCCCACACTAAATTACTAGCAGTTATTCTCGATGAAAACCTGACAGTTGACCTTCACATCCACAATAACATTAAAAAAACAAACTACAAATTATGAACCCTCTATCACCATAAATACCACATTAGCTCTTCTTCTAAGCATACCCTTGCCCTAACTTTTCTTCTACCTTCTCTTCTCTACAGTGCCCCACTTCTTACTAACATCCCCTCCACCCTAAAAACCAAGCTTGAGTCTTGCTATAACAAGATAGCCATGTTTACAACAAACTCTAAATACTTCCCATCACAGTATTGCCCTAAAAACACTTAGCTGACTAGAACTTCCAAACCAAGTAAACTATCTACAGCTACTCACAGCACACAAAATTATCTTCAAACCTTCAGACTGCCCAGCCCTTTCTTCCATCTTAACCCACTATCACCCAAATAGACCACTTAGATCTGAAAATCAACTTCTCCTGCAAGTAAACAAACTTAAACTCCTATCTGGTAACATGCTCTACTCCTTCACAGTTGCCAAACTCTGGAACTCCCTCTCATTGGATATCAGAACCTCCAGTAACATCTTTTCCTTTAAAAAATCTTTGCATCAACACCTCTCCACCCTATGGCAGTGAAGATGTCTCAATTCTCACCCATCCTTAACCTGACTCTACACACCCTAGGTGTACCATACTAAATAGTTCACCTTTCATTTCATTATCTACTTTTGCCTCACTATCTATCCACATCTACTTCCCACTCTGTATTACTGTGCTACTTATACTCTTAGAATACCTACAAAATACTGCCAAACCACCATTTTCCTTTTCTTATTTTGCAATTACTGTATAATACAATTGCTTCACTACTTTGTAATTCTTACCTATATAAATCTGTACATACCATACACTTGCACACACTGTGCTAGTATGGTATAATACATACACTTTTTGCAACTCATACCTATACGTATCTGTACATATGAAGTGTTTTGCAAACTTTTCTAATTTTGTATAATATTGTCTGTTTTATTACATGTTATCTACCAACTGTTGTATATATTATATATACTGTTGTGTTAATTTACATTGTGGAGCTTTTCTCCCCGGGCCTCCACTGAAATTGAATTCTTTTGGCCCAGTGGACTTTCCTGGTAAACAAATACCAATAAATAAATAATAAATAAATAAATAAATATGTAATGTATTATTTTCCTCAATTGTTTGACTAATGATTGAGTACAGTGCTTGCACAAAAGAACTTTAATAAAACTAAAGTTTCAGTTGAATCTATGGAACATACCCCAGTCTGGAAGTACCTAGGAATTTATGTGGATGTTGATTTGGGTTTAATCAGCATGTTAAAAGGACAGTTTGTCTGCAAATAAGAAGATGGATGTCATGTTAAAATAGTTAAGTCTAGATCCCCAGTTGCAATGAAGTTATTACACCATTGATGAGTACTGATTCCACTTTGGGGACTTTGTTGGAAGATTAACATGAATTAGAAAAGATAAACAACATATTGCTGGTATAGATTAACTTATAAAAAGGAACCAAAAACACTGTCAGCTTTTCCTGGACCTATAAAAGACTTGGAGATTTCACTATGGTGAATAAACCTTCGCAAACTATTTCTTTTTGATTGTTTGACTAGCTCAAATAAGGCAATAAACTGTAGAGGGAGAATTTAGAAAATAACAAAGTGCATAATACAATTGTTTTCCAACACAGTAGTTTATTTAATCATAGAATAGTTTAACAGAAACTGTTAGGAATTTGGATTACTTCAAATATTAAAAACATGTGGATTTATACACTTATTAAGTGATAAACTAGACGATATAAAGTTTTGCTTTCCCCGTATGTATTTTATAAATTTTATGTATGGCTGATTTCAGATATGACCCCTTTGAAAGCATGACTTTGTAGCTCACCATGGGGGGGGGGGGGGGGGGGGAATCCAGGTTTAACTGGGTGAGGCTCATACTTTAGTAGAGCCACACTGTGAAATTAGTATACTTTTGTATCAAAACTGCCAACCCTATAATATAACATTGTTACTAGATTAAATTACTGATCTGAGCTCCATTGTCATAGAGGGTTAAAGCTCTGACTGCAACTCAGGTGACCAGAGTTTTCTTAGTAACTCAGGCACCTGTTGGAGCTGGCAAAGGAATGAAAAGGCTTCACCTTCTCACCTTTCCCATGCGGGAGGTTATAGAGGTGGTGTGTTGGTGGGAGCAGACTATATATCATAGCTCAGTCGAGGCTAAGACTCAGAATGGTTGCTGGGCTTGGAGTACAGGACAGTTGTAGAAGAGAACAAGTCCTAGGGCTTCAGGTTAGGTACCTTCCTGTAGGCCACAACTCATTGCCTGCCCAGTCTACAAAATAGTGACACCAATATGCAGATGCCAAAGCTGCAGCAAAACAAAGAATCCTACTACCTTCCCTAGCAGCAGTAGATGTATCTGGACTCACCTGCCTTCTCCTACGGGGAATCATCTAATGCCACTAGCATAAAGAGAGTGCTGGTGACCCCAGACTAGAGGATTTAAACACCAAGGTTCATTGTTTGCAGGACCGAGGGAAAGTACAGAATATGGATCATGTTATCCAGAAAAGTACAAAGTCATATATATATATATATATATATATATATATATATATATATATATATATATATATATACACACAGTTATTGGTAATGGTGTAAAACAAAACAAAGACAAAAAAATACTACAGTTTCCAAGGAAACAGACTGCAGTCGTTTATAGAGTAGTGAAACTGAGAGACATTATCAAGAGAACCCATACAGATGATGGAAATAGCTACCTAGATTCTGCAAATATTATCTGTTTGGTGAATGTGTAATTCTGCTGGACAAACTGTCCCTTTCCAGGAGCGACCTAGAAAGAACTGTTTAACTGACTTGCTGAGAATCAGATGACAGGCAGAAGGAATCAAATACCATACCCCACACACAGGAAGTAGATCATTAACAGCTCAGAGTTTTAGTCTTCTGCACCAACTGCCAGACAATCTATTTGGATTCTATCAGAGGTGTCTAGCCACGAGAATCCAGGGCTTCTAATAGCATGTCATACATGAAAAGTCTGAAGGCCCTGTCACTGTACACTGTATCATACAGACTTCTGGGAGGCGACCTGTGCCTGGGCTACAGAGCAATCTCTGACTCTGCCCTGGCAGAAATGCTGCACATCCACAAATCAAATGAAACAAATCTCACTTGCTCAAAGACATTAGCGGAGCATGTTGGAGAGACAGATATGTCTCCCAGAGATTGATACTCCTCTCGGATGCGCTCCCACTTAATGTGAAGCAGAGCTCCTCAATTTGATGGGCGATGGCAAATTCATTGTGGGAGTGGCACCTGTGTCTTGCATGGACACGGCAGTAGATGCTGATCATAGAATTGCTCTGATAACCATTTAACTATGGTCAGTTAGAGTCAATTTTTTTTTTTTACATGGCTAGGCTTGTAAAGGTCCTAGGGCCATTAGCCTAGTAACCTCCTATGAAACTATTCTCTGCCATTCATATACATACGTTTTCAGTCATTATCAGTTACTCTCCTTCCACATAACTGCTGGGGGGGGGGGGGGAGCATTGCTAGAGATGCTACATACTAAATTACTTAAGATGCAGCTGCTGTACTAGGGTTGACGTCTTTTCAAATATCCAAAGTGGGACATTTTTGTGGAGCCGTAAAATTTTGCACGACAAAACATACCCTCAACCAGAGCAAAAGCCTGGAGTTTACATGTTTTGCCAAAATAAAAGTTAACTCTTGCATAGTTAGAGTAGTTTCGTGTAATATTTAGGCGTTTCGAATATAAAATTAGCCTTTTATATAGCTATTAGCGAAAACCTGGGGAATATTTTTTTGCCATAAAATTTCAGAACACTTGTCATTTTTCATATTTTTCGCAGGACACAACTGCTCAAATAGGGACTGGCCAGTGCACAGAGGGACAGATAAGTAACCCTAAGCTCTACTGTTCTTTCAACCACTTCAGCTTCCATGAACTATTGCAACGTATGAAAAGGTATAACCGGTGTTATAAATCAGTCACAAAAAATGTATTCTGAAATTAACCAAACACGAAATTGACTATTGAAAATGTACGCTCTGAAAAAACTACTGAATTAAATGCTGTACGTTGCTTACAAATGTAAAATTATCTATTAACAAAATAGCATAAACGCATCTTTGTTACTGCAAACATATACTACTACGGAAATTGTTTAACTACTCGATTTTCATCACTTGAACTAACGGATAAACTTGCCGTTACTATGACTTATTTATTTTTTTGCAATTATAGCACGTAAAATATTCGTCAATCTCTCTGTTTACAGTTTTACTGACCACAAAGACTTATTACTTCCGTTCATAAGTGCAAGACCATCTCTTATATCGTTCCGTCGTTTCCGGTGTTCCTCCTTTTTTTCGCCAGCAGCTCGAGCAGCGACAGTATGCCTGTGAGTGTAGACTTGAAAGTTATGGTTAAAATGTTTGCAATGTACCAAATCTGATCCCGACTCATCAAACAAATGTATAGTATTGTTTAGAGGACAATATGATGTAGTTCATTCGTCTTTATACCTAAAAAGAGGCTAAATGGTTGAGTTTGCTGTTGTGCTTGGGGTGGTGGTGTTGTGCTGTGTGTTGTTTAAGGCCCAATTGAAGTAAGGTGGTATGTGTAATGTAATGTAATGGCTGGCAACAATGTTGTATTTTTTTTCTGGTGGCGCCGCCTTTAAGTAACAAGCAAAGGTGGCATCAAGCATCCCGTCTTAATTTTGCAACTAGAGCTCTATTGTTTTGAGTTGGCGTAGTAGCAGGAAATTGCGCCGCGAGTAGATTTTTGAAATGTTAGTAAGCTTTTATTTGTTTGCAGTATTTGTACTAATACTGCAACGTTTGTAGTTCAGTGTGAAATGTTGGTACAGTGTCTTCTGTAATAGGTTAATTCACCCGATGGGATTGCTTTTTTAAGTTGCCAGGCCTGTTGGAGGCTTTGAAAGTGGCGCACTTAAAAAAAATCGGGGGATACATAATTAACGAATAGTGGATTTGGAAGAATTTCCTGGTGTTCTACTTGCATGTTGGTATGCGTTTAGGTTTCACAAAGCAGTCGTGCCGTTCCCGTTGGACGTATTTCTGTTAGTACGTTTTGTGTCGTGTCTTCGAGTTGTTAACCGGAATTTGGGTGCCGGGTAGAGTAGAAACAGTATTGTGAAGCAAAAATCCATTGCAGTAAGAAATTCAGATTTAGCCTAAAAAGTTTGCTTGAACGTGATGCACCCCCCCCCCCCCCCAAGCGCATACAGACTTCTTTGCGCTTCTTGGAATATCAAGAAGCTACATAAAAGCTGCAGGCAGTTTTGTTGATCAAGACTTCCAAGTGTTATGCAAAAAAATGAAGGTATGCAGTTCTATAAATGTTTGCATACCTAACTAGTAATATGACCCACACCGTTAAAGCTGATCTTTTGCGTACGTTTGTAAGTAATTCGACTTTTGGTTCTAATAGAAAATAGTGTGGTATTTTATTGTAGTTGTCCCCTACACATGCACGTTAAACGTATTGAGGCGTGTAGTTGTGGTCAAGTGTACTAGTAAAGCTTGCGAGCACTTGTAGTCTTCCTTACCCCCCCCCCCAATGCTGTAAAAGAAGTATTAAAAAACAGTTATCAATGGCAGCACAATCAGTGCTGGAGTGTGCAAATCAGCCATCCACCAGTAAATTAAAAAAATATATATATATATAATATATATATTCATATATTCTATATTTATTTAGGAACAGTAACAGCCGGTGGATTTCATTTCAACTCCACATCAAAGCTTGAACATTAAGACACTTTTTTATTATATTACTGTATGTTAATTCCACATGGGTGGTGGTGAGCTCCGTCATTGTCGTGTTTTATTTTTTTTCTTGTCACTTATTTCCAACGCATTCTGAGATTTGCTTGCATATTACCTGCTTAAGTTAACCGATAACACGTGTGGCCTTTGAAGAGCAACTTTACATTATACATAGTCTGCTTTCCCCCTCCTCAACCATATCCCATCCAATGGACTTAAGTCCAGCCCCTGAATGCTTACAACTTTGTAGTGAAAGTTAGTTTAAATCTACAATCCCGTGTGCAACAAAAACATGCCCGTCTGCATTCAGTAAAGATAAATATGAGCTCTGATAGCAACAGACTTGACATTAAAAAAGTGATGGAATACTAATGACAAAATATCCCCTCTCAGTTACTGTCTTAGTGGCAGCTCTAGTAATTGGCTGTCGATTCAGCTAAGCAGTTAAGTCCTACTCTTTATCATTGCATATATTTCCTCCTTCAAGCCTACTCTTTCATTTCTGTTCTTGACTCCATATTGTCTCGACAGCAGTGACTTAGTGTTTGACCTAGACATTGACTTGCACAGGTAATCCCAGCACAATGCCCTGTATTAGACCTACATATTTATCATTCCTGTTTGACTGTATTTCATACTTTTCCTTCAGTCTTGTCCCAGTCTGTAAACAACTCCGTGATTGGTAACTTAGAAATTGACTTTCTAAGACCCCACAGATGCAAACTTTTTTCCAGAGGTGATGTGCACATGAGGTGGAGTACTCTGGGCAGTAGTCATTTGGCTTATGCAGCGGTTACAGTGTGCATATTTGGGGGGCAGGGGTCATGATTTGTAATTGGTGCAGTTGCTGTGTGTGCACTGAAGTCTGCAAAGCAGTTGATTTCACACCGTCAAAGGGAGGGTGAGGTTTCTGTTAGACACAAATAAATAACACAGTCCTGTAGACCACCAGAAGCAGTCCAACAAAGATAAAAACAAATGCACTTTATTCACTGCTTAACTTTTTTTTTTTATTAAGTACTTTCGTCACTTAGCCTTCTTCAGAACTAACAGTCAAACAGTTCATTTCCTTTTATACCAGTGCAAAAGTCATTTACCATTCAACATGTACATTGGTTCCCATGCCCATAAAACTAAACATTTCATTACAAAAAAACACTTTATATACAGTTTTGATAAATTATGTATTCGTTAGGCAGTCCATTGCTTAAGGTAAGTTTCATATGCATCTTAGGAAAGCAGTGGATTTAATTAAGTTGTGTACATAAAACAGTGTTTTCTGTGGTTCTGTTTAAAAGGCTTGCTAAAAGTACCATTTTGCAGTGCAGTGTGGCTCTGTGTCCACATTTCTCTCTCTCCTCATCTTTGCTGTTGGTGGCAGTCTTGCCGTTATAGCTACCAGAAATGGTACTGCACAAGAAATGAACATAGCAATCATTTGTTTAAAATTTAAAAAACTTTGCAAATTTACAGCAGTAAGTACAAGCATCTGATTGATGTGAAAACACTCTTCGGTGTTGCATTCTGAATAGATATTGTATAAACTTGTAAAAGGAGACTGGTGTACTCCCTTTTTTTGCATTGAGCAGAATTATAAATAATTCTTTTCTCTAATACTGTTGGAAAATCCTGGAATCTTCTTCCCAAATAACTTTCCTGTCTTCCCTCTATATCACTCTTTAAAACCAAATTGAAACTTTTCCTCAGAACACATGTTTGTGCCCCTGTATTAAACCTGACTGATCAACTAGCTCTTCTTACTTGGTTCAACCTACCCTCCTCTTCTCCGTAGTAAAGTTCCTTTTCTTTATAACAACTTACCTTGTCCTTCTATACTATTACTTACATCTTCAGAATCTCAATAAGGAGACTATTTTTACTAATATATTGTATAATTTCAGCTCCTACTTTTTCTTTGACTACTTGTATAATTCAGCTGCCATCTTTTTCTTTATGATGTATTGCAACCACATTTTGTATTGTACTAATTGTATCTGTATATTTTGCACTATGTTATGAACAAATGACCTCTTTGATTATTCTCTGTACTGCACCTGTGATGTTCATTGTATACATTAATTTTGTTTTTCCTCGGCGCTTATATCCCCGGGCCTGTACTGAAAATGGACATATATCCAGTTAGACCAGCCCCGTCAACAAATATAAAATAAAATAATGACTAACAGTTACTTATGAGACCATAACTTGGCGTGGGTGCAGTTGCGCAAACACCTGGTTTGCATATGAATTTTAACCTCTTCCCAAAGAGCTGAGCATTGCTGCTCAGTACTAGGCCAGCTACCTCGTAGTCACTGCACTTGATGCTCTCCTGCTTGCTTCCATTACTTTCACCTTGCTCAGTGTCAGCTCTTGCCATACACTCAAAAGCAGTCTCACTTCAGGTCTTGCCCACATGACCAGTGCACTGAAAGTGACCATTTAACTTCTCTCTGACTTAGTAAACAAGTGGCAAAAGTGTTTTTCAAATGTAGCCCCCTACAAACTGAAACCTTATCCAAAACCAAATTGGACTAAAAATGAATTCCAGCTTTTTAAAGAGGAGCTACTGGACAATATCGGTAAAACCCACTCTTGTGTATGCTTTAACAACTAAGATTTTTCTGTTCAAACTCTGTATTCTTGCAAGTTACCTTTTGTACACTTGTGATAACACATTTGGTTAATTACTAAAGAGTTTTTCCATGATTTTGCTTAACTAGATTTCTTTGTACACAGTACTGTATTTTCAGTCTGGTAATTGAAATTGTTTCCTTTCATATGACATTTGTAAAGATTTTAATATTTAATTTGTAGCTAAACTGTTGACTTGTGACAGTAAATTGAGTAACTGTATGTTCTAGAAATCTGGTTTATTTCTGTTGTTCCCAGTTTGTCTGTCCTAAAGGTTCCCAGGACCAGTGAACTCTCACAGTTAGCAACTCTGTAGTTACTGTAACTTGTAATTTAAAATCATCTGAATTATGGCATGTTTGAGACTGTCAGTAGAACTGTAGGCTTATAAATGCCCTCGGGCAGATAGCCTAGTACCTACCTATGAACCTTTCTATGAACCTTTAGAAGCACCTTTTGGAACTGAATAATGCTGTAATTGCTTGTTGGCATTATTTGTGAGTGGTTGCACTGTGTAGAGTTACTACAATAAGATAAATAATCCTAATGTAAGTATTGTTTAATTTTAAACCCGCATATTCAAGGCAAACCGTGTATATAGAGCCTTAAAAGTGCATTTTAGAACAAATTCCCTAAAAAAAAAAAACCTGTACAGATTATGTAAAATCAGTATACTCTCAATAGAGCAATATAAGTTGGTGTCTAGCCCTATAACATGAGATTTCTTATATGTAACGCGAGGAACTTCCCAAATGAGAATGCACTGCATTTTCACTGCCATAATGTCCAAGACCATGGTCTGCAGCAAAAAGTACTGGCCATGAGTTTGTGAGAGATCAGTACTGTCACGTGGCTTGCTGTCCTCAACAAACGCGTGACAGTTTTTATTTTCACGTCAGATCTCATTGAGAAAGGGAATTGGTATAGAGCTATGTGGGACTCCACCGGTGACTTTATCTGTTAGATGAGAAGATGCCCTCTGCTCATGGCTTGTGTACAGTCAAAGTACCATTTGGCAGTATGTTGAGTAATGGGGTTAATGTTTAAGCTACTATGGTTGTCTCCATTAACTGCATGGGAATTGTATTAAATGCTTAGTAAGGTGGCGATAAGCAGCACGGATAGAATGCCTCGTGTCATCGGTCCCACCTCAAGAAGTCATCCAGAGTAAGCAAGGAACTTGTCCTTTACAAAACCACATTGACTAGGATTATGTGTTGGAGCTAACAATTTCACCATCAATGTGATTTTACGAAGACTTGTTTCATGATTTTACAGGTAATAGTGAAGCTAAGTGGATAATCATTTCCAAGGAAAGTTCATAGTTGCCTAGTTCTGTACTAGGCTAACCACCACTAGGGCCTTTGTAAGCCTAGTCGTGCAATCCAGTCCAGTTGTGTCCCTATGTGTCATGGGTGTTTGTTAGTAGTGGGTATGTTTGGGAGTTCCTAAAGGTTATGTATGAGTGGTATGTTAGTTTGAGCAGTGTTGTCTGCCTGTGTTTGTCAGAGACACAAGGGGGTAAGACCTGGGTGAATTTTCGATTTCTCATCCATTGGTCAAGGTTACGCTTAAATAGGGTTAGGGATGGACTCGGTGTCACATGATTGAGGATCCTGTTCCAGAGCATTGAAATTCTCTGGGACACATCTGTCTCGTCAACAAGTCATCTTTGTCAAAAGCAAAATTTAAATCCTTGGATCTCATGGTTCTGATGCTTTTCATTTTGTGGACGTACAAAACGTCCATCAGAGATGGATCATGGTCTGCCTTGTATGCTAGGCATAGATTACCGTTCCATAACATGTAAGAGACAGTATGGAGAGAGAGCTTTAAGGTTATGCATATGAGTGTTTATATCTTGTATTTTTGTGATAAGGAACCTTTTTGTGTGCGTTCCTCTTGCATACATTTGGTCAGGTACATGCCAAAAGGGGCATAATACTCTGATGGTTCTAATAAGGTCTTATTTACTTAAGTTGAGCAACATAGAATGTTTTTCTTACTACCTTGGCCTCATGTTGGTCAAAGGCCATGTTCTACATATGTTCCTAGATCCTGACTACAAGGTCAGCTGTTAGGGGTGTCTTAATGATGGAGTAAATAGCTTGAGTGACAGTTTCCCAACATGCATCTAATGCATTTCTCAGCACTGAGTTTTAGTCTGTGACTTTGGAAAAAGTCATTTGTCTGTGTTAGACCATGTTAAGCTGTTTGTGCCATTGGGGAATCTGTGATAACTTCCAGGTGTTCATCTGCAAACCTGGTCAGCCAGAAGGCCTTGACATTAGACTTTATCTCCGAGAAGTAGATGCTACGTAAGGGCGGTCCATCATGGAGTCCTGAGGTACCCCTTGGTGATGGTGCTATCACCAATCCTGACTTCAGGATCCTGTGTGTGAGCCAGATGGCAATCCAGCGAGTTATGTAGGGATTTATGCCCGGCTCGGTGAGTTTATCAACTGTACCAAAGTGGGATGTTGTATTGATCACCATAGCTGGGTCCAGGTAGGCTTTATACACAGTTTTCTCATTCTCCATTGGTTTGGTGACCTTCTCAGAGAAGTCAGCCAGGTTTTAGTAGGCACAATCTTTCCTTGACAGAACCATACTGGGTTGGGTTTACTGTCTGACTGTTGCTTATGTCTTTGTTCATTTTCATGATGGCTTGTTTCACTGTTTTGGATATCAGACTAAACTAATAGATCTGTAGTGTCGGGGGGTTGGTTGATGGTCTACCCTTGAAGTGTAACTTGTAGTCCTCCATTCCTGTTGTATAAAGTCTGTTTTGAGGCTGTAGTTGAAAAGTGACTCTGGTGGTTATGATGGGTCATGTTTCAAGCTTGTAGGAGCTGTCCTGGGATATTGTTTGGGGGGGGGGGGCATTGAGGCTTTGATTTTGGCTGTAGTAAGTGCTGCCAAGACCTGCTCCCTGTTAATAGTTTGGGAGGGTTATGCTAGTTGAGAGCTCCTATCATTATGGGAGTTGTCAAGGTTAGTATTCCACCTTATTTTGGGCTTACTTTTAGTAGGTACAGCAGCCTGTATATAGCCATTTACATGGTTTACAAGGTCTCTATGAATTATTTCAAATAGGTTGTTGTGAACTTCTGGTTGGGAGTGGCATTAAAATTATTTATTTTTTCTTTGTAGTACTTTGATTACAGGGAAAGAACTAATTTGTTATAAGAAAAAAAATAAACAAGTTTTTTTCATTTGCATTTGAAAACGAGGCTTGAAAGCCTTGCTTTTTCAGACTCTAGGCTAAACTATACTTGGTGTGATGTTGGCATTCCGTTACTGATGCACATTTAAATGCAATGAGCCATTGTTTTTCTTAACTCTGTTATTACTCTCTCACTTTTAGTAGCCTTCATGATGTTACCAGTTGATGAGACAAATTCGAGAAGGGAAAGGCAAACAGAAATGTAAAACAATCTGATGTGTTTAGTGTTTAAATTACAGCGAAGAAAAGTGTGGGTGGAGTTCTCTAAACCATGTCTCTATAATGGCATAGATGTCTATATCCTCCAGAGTGAGGAGAGCTTGTAGGGTATGGGGTTTCTTGTTTAGGCTCCCAGTATTGAGCAGTAACACCTTCTTGCTTTAGGTTTTATTTGTATCTGTAGGTTTGTCAATTTGGCATTGCCTGAAAAAAGCTGTAAGGGGGGTGGATACATTTTAAGTACTGAAATAAGTATTAAGAAGCCTATGAGAGACAGGTGCAGCCATTCCTTTGCAAAGCATTGTGATCTGTTAACCATGTCCTCCCAAGCTGGCAAATATTCTTCCGCGAGAAAGACACCAGAGTTAATTATTGAAGTTGTCAGTCTTATTATTGAATTTCTCAGTCTTATTATTTTAACATTTGCTTTTTGGGTGTTTGTGTCTGTATAGGGCACTATTACTCCCGTGATGTAATAACACCAAGAAAGATTACTTGCGAGTGTAATGCTACAATAAAACTTAATTGTCTTCAAGGTAGTTTTATTATGGATCTTTAAAATGATTTAAAGGCTAAATCAACAGATGGAGCAGTTTAAGCAGTTAAGAGGTTTGATTGTTTTGCACATCAGTTATCTGCCAATGATGGTGCAGGATTAATTCAGGACCCCCCCAGAGTGTGGCTATGGTGCCAAGCAGATTGTAGCTCTGGAAAATGAGCAGGAGACCATTTGTAGCAAGGGAGGTTTACTCAAGTGCAATACAGGTTTGCTTGGTAGACACTTAGTATTATGGATATATGGAATCCAGTGTTTTGGTCTTCAGGCCATGTAGAAAGAGAATCTGTGATTAGCAATTGTATGATAATTTTCTAAATGTGACCAAAATGTACAGAGGTTGGCACAGTTGTTTGAGAGGATACAACTGATGGTGCCACCTGCATTCCCAAGGTAGTTGGAAAGAGTGATTGGAGCTGTAGTGGAGATGCTTCCTAAACGTTTTTGGAGTGTTATCCAAATACACATGCACATACTTTGTGAGGATATAATTATGCAGTGTGTGCATGTGTGGAGATGTTTCTACATCACCAATCGGCTGTAAATGTTTGAAAAGTGAAAGGAGTCGTCAGCGTAGAGTAGAGTGCAGGTTTTCATTAACACGCTGAAATTTTTTGAGGTGATAACAGAGAATGTGGGGAGGTGGCCTAATGGTTAAGGTGTTTGCCTTACAAACACAAGGTGCAAGGTTTGAGTCTCACAAAGGATAATTGGCTAGGCTTAAAATGGCTCGCAAGGGCAGTTAGCTTAGTACTAATCTATGAACCTATGTAACTTGCGTGGCGAGGGTGTGAGAAATATTTTCTGCTTTTTGACTGTTTAATTGTGGTAAGGCAAGGAATGAATCATCAACTTTACCAATACCAAGTGGTGGTATATCAACTTCATTGGTGCTTAGAGACTTTAAGAAATTACCATTCGGGAAGTGTAAGTAATTTTGGAAGGGGGAGTGTATTGGTTTCTCCCCTTGAGTGGGTTAGAGAGTACAAACTGAGTTACGGTTTGAGGGGAATGGAGATAAGAATGGAAGAGTTTGCCCTGTCTTGGGTTTCTGTCATCCATTAACAAAGTAGTATGCCAAATCATCCTTTTGGGTTTTAAAGGACAACAGCGGAGTTCTGTTATTAAATGCTTGATTTCTCTCTCCTTTTCTCCCTGTTTACAGTCCCTGCTATGGATAAACAAAAGTACAGCATTTAAAATATTTTAAATAGACTGTTTCTGTCCAGAACAGTACCTTACCGTACTGTTTTTCACTTTCAAAAAAGCTTGCTGCGGTCTCAGATTCATTGCTGTCATCAAGGCCAATGAATAGTTTTCTGGCCACACTTCTCTCCAAACTGATAGCACCACGACAGTCAAAACCCACCCATGCTGTGATGTCCCAGCTCCCTTGGTCCTTCCCCTGCCCATACAGAAAGTAAAGTTTAGAACAAAGAAAACAGTACATTAGTCAAATTTCCTGATGTGAGCTGTAAATCACTGCAGGTAACAGCTCAAATTACCCCTAGCACTTTGACAGCTAGGGAATTTAGGTGTTAAGGGGATGGGAGATGAGTCGAAGTAGTACAATTCAGGCTTCAGAAAAGACTGCAGTTTAGCCTTTCTGAAAAGAAGCAGCAGTAAAAAAAAAATACTTTTGAAAGTCTGTTCTGTGGCATTTGCACCATTTGTGTTTTAAGTAGCCCTTGAACTGCACGAAATGTTACTTAACACTGAAAGACTGCAGTGTATGCGTGTAAAATCAGTGCAGTGACAGGAGCTTTAGGAAGAAAGAGGCCTGAGCGATGTATTTTTTACAGACAAGCACTGCATTGTGGGATACCTAGAAACAGACTAAACAATTAGGATCACTTCAAGATGCTAGACCTCATGTGGTCAGACTCAGAAATTACATATAAATATTTTAAAACCCGTTATTAGTCCCAGAGTGGTGTTAAAATTTAGGAAACACTAAACCATGACTAAATAAGCATGTTTTTTGAGTTTGTCGGTTGGATTCTCCTTTAAGAACTGCGGTACAAATTTTTAGTCCCTAGTTTACAAGATGTCTTTGTAATAGCTCTTAAAAGCATAAATTGTAATATCCTTGAATGCAGATTTACTTTTGAGACTACTAACACTAGCAACCTGCAAATAAACTGAACTACGTGGACTGTCTGAAGCTTACTTTAATACCATGAGGATGTATAGGGCACTTAAAGCTAAAATTGCTTTTGGCAACTGCTTGTGCCTATCCATGTTTGTCTTGGCAGATGTGCAGAGAGACAGGATAGCCCCTTCAGTGTTTTGAATGTTACAAAAATCTGACAGTGTTAGAATTGGCTCTGTTCATGTTTAGCATGCCCCCCCCCAGCAGCACTCCTAAACAATACAGTTCTTGATTTAATGTGAGGAGCACTTTGAAAGGATATAATTAAGGTGTGCACATCCTGTGGGTAGTCCGGATTCACTTCATAATCTCGAAAGACTAAAATCTCAAATTTGAGACCATGAAATCGAATCCACCCAACACCGAAAACCCACAACCATGAAATTTAAAACACCGGACCACACACATACCCCAAAACACACACCAAAAAATAAACAAAACCACACACCCCCAACTTGTATACCAACTCTGAGATCACACAAATGGAAAACAAAAGCAATCTCTCTCTCACACGTGCGCGCACACATGTCAGCACACTCACATACACTCAAACTCCCTTACAAAACACTCACCTGACATTACATTTAAGTCCACACATGGCACTGCACACCATCCACATACAACCCCAGACATTATGTAGCGTAAAGCCATAACCGCGAATATATTGAAATTCGACATTCAGTATTTCGAGATTAAGTGTTTCCGGGTAGTCCATATCATTGAATTGTAGCCAGGCTTGCTTTACATGTGGCCAGAGTACAGTTAGTGGTGTTAGTAGAGGAGCTGTGGAGGGAAGAAATGTGGCCTACTTGCCTCTCGTTTGGGGGCGGGGGTGCCTACTGGGCTGGTGTGGCATTGTAAAGTAAAACATGCCTGAAAATTGATCCCGTGGTTGGGGATGTGGGATGAACTGTCCTTTGGTATATCTACTGTTGTAAGGAAGTCCTTTTCTTCATTGCTTAGCATAGCATATATCTAAAGGAACTTGCATCAAAATATGCAAGTGTTCACTCCACCTGGCACTAATTAGGTTGACCCTATTGCCCTTTCAGTACGTGCCTGTTACCATTGGAACAACCACAGTGTTTTCTCACTAAACTGTAAAGACCCCAGAGTCTGTCCTTTTCATTATCATACAGGCTACTGAGGGATGACCTCTGCTTTATATGTAGAGCTTCAACTGAACTAGTCTGTCAGATCTATTCTAAGTTTGAAAGTCCATTGGTATTATAAACATTTGCTCAAGATCTCTTGTAAAGTAAATGCAGCATGTTGAAGAGGTAGGCTTGTGTCGCGAGAGTATCACTTTTTCCTTTAAAGCAAAGTACTTCTTCCTGTAGTTAAATGTAATTTGGATGGCTGGGTAATGATAAATTCTTGCCTTTAGGGCTAGTGGTATGCTTGTTGAGGGTTGGCACGCTTATCATTGTGCTGTTTTTCTTAACAGTATTGTACAGATTGTGAGTGTATGCATTGGTCTAGCATTTAAATGTAATGGAGATTCGATGCTGCAGTCTAACGAAGTTTTAGGTAGCATTTTTTTCTCATGTTTTAGCATGCACTTCAAGAATTAGAATGTGTGCTGTTAAACTGAGGCAGAAAGGGGTTAGGATCATCAACTGCTACTACATAGAGATGGCAAAGGTACTACAGGCTGTACATAGTTTCCATTAGTTAGATAAGTGGGATTAGTTTCTCTTAGAATAACTACTAATTTTTCTTTTTAGCTTGCTAAAGATTTGTTGCATCCGACTCCTGAGGAGGAGAAGAGGAAGCACAAAAAGAAGCGTCTGGTCCAGAGTCCTAATTCTTATTTTATGGATGTAAAATGTCCAGGTGAGTTGTCTTGTTTGTGTAGGCTTTATTTTGTATAAGTTGAACATAGATACTACTGCATTGTAGGTACTTGAAAAATGTATTTGAAAAGATTATTTACCAGATGACTGGTAACAAAACATTGAATGTTGTAGCAAATTGAACAGCTCTTATGTTTCCAGCCTTATGTGAAGACACAAGTGGCATATTTTTGTAATTGTTGGCTTTCGTCTGAGTAAGTGCAGTCCTTGGCAGAGTTTTTGAGGGGTGCAGTGAGTGACGGGCAGTAGCTATAGAAACACTTTTGGGTCTGCTTTAGATGCCTATGTAGTTTGCGTTAATCTGAATGTAGGGAAGTAACTGGAAGGTTAAATTCTGTTATCTGGTTTATTATAACTTCGGTGTGTGTTTTGGGTTGGGTGGGGAGCTTGCCCTAAATGGTTTCCCCATGGTAGCTGTAACATTTGGGAAATATTTAGTCTGAGAACTGTAAATGTTAGTGTGGGCTAACTTTGGTATCCCTGGTTAGTATACCACTTATTCATGGGGACAATATGTTTTTAAGGTGCACATTGTGTAGTGGGGACAGTATATTTTTAAGGTGCACATTGTATAGCTGTGGCATGACTGAAGTTAACTGTAGCATAATTACAGTCCCGGTAAATTTGTGCAGAGGGAGAAAGCCTTGACTGTGACCCAAATGGCCAGGGCTGAGCTTAAAGGACAATGGGATATTCAAGCAGATTGCTGAACCTGCTATCTCTTTTAGTCCCTGTCAGTTGATACAGCCTCAGAAAATGAGAACTACAGCTTTAAAAAATAATCCACTGTTTTACCTCTTAGGCTTGCTACCTTTCCATACTGTTTTACTTTCACTTTGAAAACCAAGTTGAAAATCCTCTAGTTGGCTCTTAAATGATGATCTGCCAGAGCTCTTGCTGTAGTTACAGGGATGTTTTCACTCCCAAAGTGACGTAAGCACTGCCTGATTTGCATGCTCTGTAAGAAGAGCCAGTGGACAGCCCACATTGTGATGTCAGAGCTGCCTTGCCCAGCCCCCTGAACCCTATAAGGGTGAACAAAAGTCTCACTTCTTATGTGAAATCTTTTGAAGGAGTTGCCAGTTCTGGGATTTGGGAGGCAACATTTTTGAAGTCAGTAATCACTTTGATAAATCTCTCTGTCAAACTATAATGGTAATTGCTATGCAGCCATCTTTGCTGGGCATGCATGCATGGAAATAGCTGGGATTGAATCCAAGTTTACATGTTTGTAGAGCAAAGGGGCAAGTGTGTGTGAATGCAAGCAAGGGGTGTGTGTGTGTGTGTGTGTGTGTGTGTGTGTGTGTGAATGCAAGCAAGGGGTGTGTGTGTGTGTGTGTGTGTGTGTGTGTGTGTGTGTGTGTGTGAATGCAAGCAAGTGTGTGTGTGTGTGTGTGTGTGTGTGTGAATGCAAGCAAGTGTGTGTGTGTGTGTGTGTGAATGCAAGCAAGGGGTGTGTGTGTGTGTGTGTGTGTGTGTGTGTGTGTGAATGCAAGCAAGGGTGTGTGTGTGTGTGTGTGTGTGTGTGTGAATGCAAGCAAGGGGTGTGTGTGTGTGTGTGTGTGTGTGTGTGTGTGCAAGCAAGGGTGTGTGTGTGTGTGTGCAAGCAAGGGTGTGTGTGTGTGTGTGTGTGTGTGTGTGCAAGGGTGTGTGTGTGTGTGTGTGTGTGTGTGTGTGTGTGTGTGTATGTAAGCAAGGTGTGTGTGTGTGTGTGTGTGTGTGTGTGTGGATGCAAGCAAGGCGTGAGTGTGTGTGTCTGTGTGTGTGTGTGGATGCAAGCAAGTGTGTGTGTGTGTGAAGTGTGGGTGTGTGTGTATGTGTGTGAATGCAAGCAAGGGGTGTGTGTGTGTGTGTGTGTGAATGCAAGCAAGGTGTGTGTGTGTGTGTGAATGCAAGCAAGGGGTGTGTGTGTGTGTGTGTGTGTGTGTGTGTGTGTGTGAATACAAGCAAGGTGTGTGTGCGTGTGTGGAAGCAAGGGTGTGTGTGTGTGTGAATGCAAGGGCAAGTGTGTGTGTGTGTGAGTTGCGTGTGGCAAGTGTGTGTGTGTGTGTGTGTGTGAATGCAAGCAAGGGGCAAGTGTGTGTGTGTGTGTGTGTGTGTGAATGCAAGCAAGGGGTGTGTGTGTGTGTGTGAATGCAAGCAAGGGGTGTGTGTGTGTGTGCAAGCAAGGGGTGTGTGTGTGAATGCAAGCAAGGGGTGTGTGTGTGTGTGTGTGTGTGTGTGTGAATGCAAGCAAGCAAGTGTGTGTGTGTGTGCAAGCAAGGGGTGTGTGTGTGTGAGATGCGAAGGCGAGTGTGTGTGTGTGCAAGCAAGGGTGTGTGTGTGAATGCAGGCAAGCAAGGGTGTGTGTGTGTGTGTGTGTGTGTGTGTGAATGCAAGCAAGGGGTGTGTGTGTGTGTGTGAATGCAAGCAAGGGGTGTGTGTGTGTGTGTGTGTGTGTGTGTGTGTGTGTGTGTGTGTGTGTGACAGCAAGGGGTGTGTGTGTGTGTGTGAATGCAAGCAAGGGGCAAGTGTGTGTGTGTGTGTGTGCAAGCAAGGATGTGTGTGTGTGTGTGCAAGCAAGCGTGTGTGTGTGTGTGTGTGCGTGTGTGAATCTAGGCAAGGGAGGGCCAAGTGTGTGTGTGTGTGAATGCAGGCAAGGGAGGGCCAAGTGTGTGTGTGTGTGTGTGTGTGTGAATGCAAGCAAGGGAGGACCAAGTGTGTGTGTGTGTGAATGCAAGGCAAGTGTGTGTGTGTGTGTGTATGCAAGCAAGGGGAAAGTGTGTGCATGTGTGTGAACGCAAGCAAGGGGCGTGTGTGTGTGTGAATGCAAGTGTGTGTGTGTGTGTGTGTGTGTGTGTGTGTGTGTGTGTGGAATGCAAGGGGTGTGTGTGTGTGGAATGCAAGGGGTGTGTGTGTGTGTGTGTGTGTGTGTGTGTGTGTGTGTGTGTGAATGCAAGCGAGGAGTGTGCGTGTGTGTGTGTGTGTGTGTGTGTGTGTGTGTGTGTGTGTGTGGATGCAAGCGAGCAGTGTGTGTGGGCAAGTGCATGTGTGTGTGAATGCAAGCAAGGGGCAAGTGTGTGTGTGTGTGTGAATGCAAGGTGTGTGTGTGTGTGTGTGTGAATGCAAGACAGCGGCAAGTGTGTGTGTGTGTGTTTGTGTGTAAATGCAAATGAGGGGCAAGTGTGTGTGTGTGTGTGTGAATGCAAGCGAGGGGCAAGTGTGTGTGTGTGTGTGTGAATGCAAGCGAGGGGCAAGTGTGTGTGTGTGTGAATGCAAGCGAGGGGCAAGTGTGTGTGTGTGTGTGTGTGCATGCACAAGGCGTGTGTGTGTGTGTGTGTGCAAGCAAGGGTGTGTGTGTGTGTGTGAATGCAAGGGGCAAGTGTGTGTGTGTGTGTGGCAAGTGTGTGTGTGTGTGTGTGAATGCAAGGGCAAGTGTGTGTGTGTGTGTGTGTGTGTGTGTGAATGCAAGCAAGGGTGTGTGTGTGTGTGTGTGAGTGCAAGGGCGTGTGTGTGTGAGTGCAAGGGCGTGTGTGTGTGAGTGCAAGGGCGTGTGTGTGTGTGTGTGTGAATGCAAGCAAGGGTGTGTGTGTGTGTGTGTGTGTGTGTGTGAATGCAAGGGGGCAAGTGTGTGTGTGTGTGTGAATGCAAGCGAGGGACAAGTGTGTGTGTGAATGCAAGCGAGGGGCAAGTGTGTGTGTGTGTGAATGCAAGCGAGGGTCAAGTGTGTGTGTTTGTGTGTGAATGCAAGTGAGGGGCAAGTGTGTGTGTGTGTGTGTGTGTGTGTGTGTGTGTGTGTGTGTGTGCAAGCAAGGGGCAAGTGTGTGTGTGTGTGAATGCAAGCAAGGGGTGTGTGTGTGTGTGTGTGTGTGTGTGAATGCAAGAGAGGGGCAAGTGTGTGTGTGTGTGTGAATGCAAGTGAGGGGCAAGTGTGTGTGCATGTGTGTGTGTGAATGCAACTGAGGGGCAAGTGTGTGTGTGAATGCAAGAGGGCAAGTGTGTGTGTGTGAATGCAAGTGTGTGTGCGTGTATGCCCAAGCAAGTGTGTGTGTGTGTGAATGCAAGCGAGGGGTGTGTGTGTGTGTGTGAGCAAGTGTGTGTGTGTGAATGCAAGGGCAAGTGTGTGTGTGTGTGAATGCAAGGCAAGTGTGTGTGTGTGTGAATGCAAGCGAGGGGCAAGTGTGTGTGTGTGTGTGTGTGTGTGTGTGAATGCAAGTGAGGGGCAAGTGTGTGTGTGTGTGTGTGTGTGTGAATGCAAGCGAGGGGCAAGTGTGTGTGTGTGTAGCAAGTGTGTGTGTGTGTGTGTGTGTGAATGCAAGAGAGGGGCAAGTGTGTGTGTGTGTGTGTGTGTGTGTGTGTGTGAATGCAAGTGAGGGGCAAGTGTGTGTGTGTGAATGCGGGGCAAGTGTGTGTGTTTGAATGCGAGGGGCAAGTGCGTGTGTGTGTGTGTGTGTGTGTGTGTGTGTGTGTGTGTGTGAATGCAAGGGGCAGTGTGTGTGTGTGTGTGCAAGCGAGGGGCAAGTGTGTGTGTGAGCGGGGCAAGTGTGTGTGTGTGTGAATGCAAGAGGGTGTGTGTGTGTGTGTGAATGCAAGCGAGGGTGTGTGTGTGTGTGTGTGTGTGGGGGCAAGTGTGTGTGTGTGAAAGCGAGGGGCAAGTGTGTGTGTGTGGGGGCAGTGTGTGTGTGTGTGTGCAGCGAGGGCAAGTGTGTGTGTGTGTGTGTGTGTGTGTGTGTGAGGGCAAGTGTGTGTGTGTGTGTGCAAGCGGGGGCAAGTGTGTGTGTGTGAGGCAAGTGTGTGTGTGTGAATGCAAGCGAGGGGAAGTGTGTGTGTGTGTGAATGCAAGCGAGTGTGTGTGTGTGTGTGATAAGCGGGGCGAGTGTGTGTGTGTGTTTGCGTGTGTGTGCACGCGCAAGTGAGTGTGTGTGTGTGTGTGTGTGTGTGCAAGTGTGTGTGTGAATGCAAGCGAGGGGCGAGTGAGTGTGTGTGAATACAGGGCAAGTGTGTGTGTGTGTGAGATGTGAGGGGCAAGTGTGTGTGTGTGTGTGTGTGAATGCAAGAGGGGTGTGTGTGTGTGTGTGTGTGTGTGTGTGTGTGTGTGTGTGTGTTTGAATGCAAGGGCAAGTGTGTGTGTGTGTGTGATGCAAGCGAGGGACAAGTGTGTGTGTGTGTGTGTGAATGCAAGCAAGTGTGTGTGTGTGTGAATGCAAGCAAGGGGCAAGTGTGTGTGTGTGTGTGTGTGTGTGTGTGAATGCAAGCAAGTGTGTGTGTGTGTGTGTGTGTGTGAATGCAAGAGGGGCAAGTGTGTGTGTGTGTGTGTGTGTGTGTGTGTGTGTGTGTGTGTGTGTGTGAATGCAAGTGAGGGGCAAGTGTGTGTGTGTGTGAGGGGCAAGTGTGTGTGTGTGTGTGTGTGTGTGCAAGGGTGTGTGTGTGTGTGTGTGTGTGTGTGAATACAAGCGAGGCAACTGTGTGTGTGTGTTAGGGCAAGTGTGTGTGTGTGTGTGTGTGTGTGTGTGTGTGTGTGTGTGTGTGAATGCAATCGAGGGGCAAGTGTGTGTGTGTGAATGCAAGTGAGGGGCAAGTGTGTGTGTGTGTGTGAATGCAAGCGAGGGGCAAGTGTGTGTGTGTGTGTGTGAATGCAAGTGTGTGTGTGTGTGTGAATGCAAGCGAGGGGCAAGTGTGTGTGTGTGTGTGAATGCAAGTGAGGGGCAAGTGTGTGTGTGTGTGTGTGTGTGAATGCGGGGCAAGTGTGTGTGTTTGAATGCGAGGGGCAAGTGCATGTGTGTGTGAATGCAAGCAAGGGGCAAGTGTGTGTGTGTGAATGCAAGCGAGGGGCAAGTGTGTGTGTGTGTGAATGCAAGCGAGGGGCAAGTGTGTGTGTGTGTGTGTGAATGCAAGCGAGGGGCAAGTGTGTGTGTGTATCATTTGTTAGCTGTTTAACCAAATGGGAAGGAAAAATAAGTGGGAGTTTGATGCTTTGCAAAGCAGTGATTCCCAGTGCTGTGGAGCTTGGTTCTAAATTTGATAGGAGGAGTGCAACAAAATAAAAGTCTTCCACTGTAAGGAAGGAAAGGCTGACATGAAAACAGTACAAAAGCTGCGGTGGTGCAGTGGTAGCGTTGTCGCCTCAGCAAGAGTTTCTCTCGTTCGATTCTCGGCTGGAATGCCTTCTGTGTGGGGTCTGCATGTCCTCCCCACGGTTGAGTGGCATTCGAAAGACATGCGTTTATATGCTTGCCATCGTTGAAGGTTGGGTGTTAGACTGGCACTTCGGCACTGTAAAAATCTACTGCCAATTATTAGTGGACCGGAGTCCCGTTGACAACCCCTACCTGGGAAAAGCCGAAAGAAGTAGTAGTCTGGTCACCTGCTGTAGTCTGTTAATCATATTCAGATGATGGGTCAAATTGCCCTTAGCTCTTTGACAGCTGAGGAAGGGTAGGTGTGAAGGGGAGCGGAGATATCTTGAAGAACTAGATTTCAGCCTTCACAAAAGAAATAATTAGCATTTCTAAGAAGAAAGAGCAATAAAATGCACTTTTCAGTTCTTTTCTGTAGCATTTGCACTGCTTGTGTTTGAAGTAGTCATTGAAAAATGATAACATTTTAACCAAAGCTGTAAAATCAGTGCACTGACAGGAGCTTTAGGGAAAAAGTGGCAGGCATGATGCAATTTTTTGGAGGCAAACAATACATTCAGGGATACTTAGAGGCAGACTAAACAATCAGAATTATTTCAAGATGCTAGCCCCATGTGGTCAGAGTCAGAAATTCTGTATAAAAATATCTAGAAAGCTCTAAATAGTCCCAGAGTGGTGTTAAAATGTAGGAAACACCAAACCATGATGACATAAATGTTTTTTTTAGTCTGTGGGTGTGGTTCTCCTTTAGTTGCTTTGGAGGGGGTGGGCATAAGATGACAACTTGAGTTGGCTCACATGAGAGGCAGGGTTATGGTGACTCCTCCTGGAATGACCTGGTGCTCCAGGGGAGTGATGTGGGCTGCCTTCCTGATCATATGCGCCAGGATGGAAAGTCTGTGGTAGGTCTATCCAAGCCAGGGCAGTAGCCTTTGTGGAAGCATGTCAAGGAGTGGGTTTGTCTCTGTAGCATGTGGAGCCCCCTCTGTAGTGATGCATAGCCCATGTCACCTTCCGGGGGTAGGATTAGGCTGTTTCCATAAAATGCTCTGATGGCTGCCAGGGTGATAGCTCTGCAGTTGCCTCAATGAGCAAATTAACTCTGGACTGTTCTCATCCCACGTGGAACTTAATGGCCAGCGGATATCAGAGATGATGGACAGTGTGCAGCTTTGTGCAAAAAGTGCAATAAAAATATATGTTTGCATGCGAGCGGCCTTTTTTTGTAGGGTTTTTTCAAATTCAGGTATGTAAAACATTTGTGAAGAGGAACCTTTTATGTTGCAGTACTATGCTTAATGCAGCAGACTTTGCACCTTTCCTTAAAGGAATAGTGTTCTCCAGAGACTTTTCTTGGGCAGTGTTGTTAAATGAATCTTGAATGACTGTTCTTGTTTCCTATTTCCTAGGTTGCTACAAGATTACCACTGTGTTTAGCCATGCCCAGACAGTAGTGCTTTGTGTCGGCTGTTCTACTGTGCTCTGTCAGCCCACAGGAGGAAAAGCCAGGCTCACAGAAGGCAAGTTTTACTTATTTTGTAACCTTTCAAGTATTGCCAGAATCTTAAGGTAAATTGGCAAATGAGAGCTTGTCATTCAGAAAACACTTTGTGCCCAGAATGTATTCGTGTACAGGTTCCTGACAGTCAAAACATTGGTTACCTACTACAGTAAACTCTGTTAACCTGCACCCATGGGGATTGATGCTGGATAACTGTAGTTTTCTGTTTGCTTGAGACTTGCTATTAAAAATAGGCCTGGCTAATACTGTACCCTTTACTATTTGTTTGGTTTGACTGGTTCTCAGGTTGGGGAGAGGGAATGTGTTCCTGTCCTCCTTTTTAAAACTCCCAAAGTCTGAAAACAAGAGATTTTTCTGCGGGGGAAAACGGTGTAACACATGAAAGGTGTGTGTCTGTTGCTAGAATTCTGGTTAACTGAGAATTTACTGTGCAGTAAAACCTGGTCTACTTTGACATCAAGAAAACTTGATGCTGAAAAACTGCCTGGGCTAAATGGCCTGCCACTCTATTGTACTGTTGCAGAATAGGGCAACATTTATAACCTACTTCAGAAGGGTTTGCAGGGGGTTGTGTTCCCATACCTCCATATGCTACCAGCTCATTTTAAAGGGGACTAATGTTTGTCGATTATTGTGAGTAGGTGCAGTTGATCCTTTTTTTTTTTTTTAAACTAGAGCAATGTCCTAATCCAAAATAACTGATTTTCAGTGATTTTCGGTGTGTGGCTAGGTTATAGATGTTAATTTATAAACCCAAGTGGTACGGTAGAAGAATGGTTACAGCGTACTTGGCAGTTGGAGTGCTCTGTACATGATTGATTAAATTTGCAGTGCGTAGGAATTATGGGTATGGGAAAATTCATCCACACAGTGGAGGGGGGTGCTGCAAAAACAATGCCAACCCCCCCCATTAATTTTAGTGGGGGTATAATAGGTTGTAGGATATTTTAACTTACCAGCATTGAATTAAATGTGACACTTCAGAGAAGACATTATCTGTATTGGTTACACTGGAGAAAATAAGATGCTGTATGTCTCTGTTTTGCTAGAATAGTTGTAATTGCATCATGAAACTGGTAGATTATTTTGCCACGGATTCCCCCAACTTGGCTGTAGGCAGTGCTGGGTTTTACCCAGGGTTGATGTGGTTTGACCAGGGCAAAGCCTGGGTAATTAAAGCCTTTTGTGGGTAAACTCAGCATTAACCCCACACAGGAGTGAAGCATTGATGTACATTCTTTCATAGGATATACAAGACATTTGGAAAAAAAGCTGTAAATAATCCCCCCTCTGACTTTAGCATCCTTTTCAAGGAGGATGGGGCTTGCAAGTCAAGGTATAAATTTAAGGGTAGCCTTGGTCATCAACCCTAGCCATCAAGCCACGTTTGAGGAACTGCACAAATTACTTGACCTACAGAAGAAATTTTTTTCCAGGGCAGAGAGAGATGCCTATCTCTTTTTTTTAAACGGACAGTATACTGTTAATTCAGATCCCTGTGACTAAATTAACCATCAGCAGCCCTCTCAGTGCTTTCTGCCTTGTTTTGTATCACTTGGAGGCCCACCTGTTTATTTGCATCTATATACATTCCCCTTCATTGCTAATGTATCTCCCTACTCTAATCTGTGCACAAACTGGTTATTAATCAGCAAGTCAAAGTAAAAACACACTCCCAACCTTAATAAAGTTTGCTGTCTCTTCTCTCCTTCACTTTGCAGGTGGTTTGAATTCTTACTTTTACCCCCTCTGAGGCCTTTACTGATTGCCTCTCTGGTTTCTTTGCATTCCACCTGGTTTATACCCCTTGGGCTATCTCCCTCCCCCAATACTAAGTCTATATTAGAATCCTGCTGAGCATGGAGCCATCTTTAAATTTCTAGTCTCCCACCAGGACACAAGTGCTCTTCAGCAATTGCATTCTGCTTGCTGGTAAGCAATTAGACTTCAGGAATTTGTTTAAAGTGTTCAGATTTGTAAAGTAGTACTTTTTTACTCTTGTCTTGGTGGGCTCTGCCCTGCTCCATTCGCCCTCGCTAACACTCGGGCTCTCTCCACTGCCCTGCCCCCCTATTCCCTCCCAACCCACTTCCTCTACATTTATAGTAATCACAGCCACACCCACAGCTCACCCTCACATCACCTTCACCAATCACCGCTCCTCAAGTCAGATCACATTATACCACATCAACTTGCTCCACAAAAAATACTCCCAATCACTCTTATTCCTATTAGGCATTTTTTAACCAGGCTCACCATAAGTGGGGATATCCACCCTAACCCAGGCCCAAATCCATCAGTCCAACACAAACTGCTCCAACACAAATGTCAGAACCTAACGCCCCCACTATCTTCATCCCAGGGCAAATCAACAGCAGCAGCAAAACCAACCATCTTTTAATGGTAAATATTAGAAGTATCAAAAATAAAATACCTCAACTCCAGGCCACAATAGCACACTACTCCCCAGACATAGTTGCTTTAACAGAAACCTGGCTAAATAAAAGCATAGCTAACTCAGAAGTTCTCCCTACTGGCTACAATATCATTAGACAAGACAGACCACTTCGTAAAGGGGGTGGAGCTGCCTTACTGTACAAGTACAACTTAACTGTATGTCAAATACCAAACTCCTACCCCTTCCCCAGTAATTGGGACATACTTATCTCACAACTAACTTCACCCTAAAAAGGTCACCACCACAATTGTGATCTATATTCCACCTAGTAATACACCTGCTAGCCTTTATGACTTCTTATCCTGGTGTTCTTACACATACTCACAAAGGATTTAAACCTAGATTAGTTTACCTGCATATCAGAACCACCAAGTAATTAATAAATCTCCATGGCTACCAGCAGCAACTCCAAATTCCAACTAGATGTGATAAAAAAATAATCCATCCTTGACTGGGTCCTAACTAACAGCCCCACATTGTACCCCCACACAGGCTGTCTCCCAGACACCATAAGTGACCACAACATAATATACTTTATACGTAGTAGAAGAAGCATATGCAGAACCACTAACTATATATCCACTAGAAACACAAAAGATTATCTCCTGAGGTCCTCAATACTTTACTCTCTCTAACTGTGACTGGACCCTCTTAAAACCCTCCCACTTGACCAGGCTGTAGCATATTTCAACAAAACATTTCTGCAACACTTAACTAAGTACCAAGAACTGCGCAACCGTCCAAAAAAATGCATTAGGCTGGACAAAAAATCCTACTACACATTACAAACTACCAGCACAACCCCCTTAAATTTTGGAGAAATGTAAACCAGCTACTAAGACCCACCCAAAAGGCTACCCCCAAACCAACCACCCCTTGACACTAAAGTTCCCATCGAAACACAATTCAACTCCCACTTTGTGAACTCAATTCTATCCTTAGTATCACAGGACAGTTCCTTCCTTACTAGCCCCCCCCCCCCCAACACAAATAACACTAATACAAGCTTTACCCTCAAAACAGTTTCCACCACTTCAATCAAAAGCATGCTCTCCAAACTAAAAGCCTCCTCAACAGCAGCTGACCTACTTCCCAGCTATTGTTTGAAAATCACAGCAGATGCTATTGCTATCCCAATCTCCACTCTCATAAACAGATCAGTTGTATGTGCCCAAACTCTGGAAAATATCCTATGTTACACCCATACATAAAGGTGGGACCTCCACTGAACTTAACTACAGACCCATTGCTTTACTCTCCCCCTGGCTAAAATCCTAGAATAATTCATCCATACCCAGATGCTAAAATATCTCCTAGACAGCAACATCATGTCACCTACTCAGCATGATTTCAGACCTGCCCATAGTGCCACTACAGCCCTCCTCTGCTTCACAGACACAGTAAACCGTCTCAGAAATGAAGGCCTGCATGTGTCTTTTTTTGGATATGTCCAAAGCATTTGACACAGTCTTGCACCAAATCCTGTTAAACAAACTAAACCAGTATCTCCTATAAAATTCCACTCTTACCTGGTTCCAAAGCTACTTAACTGACATGTACCAAGTTGTGAAATGGGGAAAGTTCGCTCTCTCCTCAGCTGCCCATAACTATAGGAATCCCACAGGGTTCTATCTTAGGACCACTACCATTCACAAATGACCTCCATACCTCCACACAGCATGCATCTATCATTCAGTATGCAGATAACACTACCTTAATCTGTGCTGCACAAAACATTCCCACCCTCCTGCAAACAACTCAACTAGTATTCTCTGATGTTGAAAACTACCTAACCAAAGCCTAACTTATCCTCAATCCAAAGAACACTGTGCTTATGATTATAACCAGTTCTAACAAAAACACTGATAAGTCAATTTACTATCTACTCCACAAATGCTACTCCAATTGCTCCAGTGGCACAGGCTAAGCTGTTGGGAGTAACCATAGACTTCCACCTAAAATTTGATAGTCATCTCAACTTGACTATTAAAAAAGTACATGCCAAACTGGGATCACTCTACTTTATCAAACCATTTCTTACCAACAACACAAGATCAGCCATTGCTCGCTCCCAACTTCTATCCACCCTACTTTATGCTTCTCCCGTTCTGACTAATCTCTACAAAACTGAACTGAGCAAAATGGAAGCTTGCTATAACAGAATTGCCCGCTTTGCTGCAAATTATTCATATAGACCTAATCACTGTACTGCTTTGAGACAGCTCCACTGGCTTGAACTGCCCAACCTCCTAACCTGCAATCAGCTCTGCCTCTATTACCTCCCCAATAAGTGTCCTGCTCTCAAAAACCTAGTACATCACCACTTAGCCAAAAGGCCTTTTAGATCATCAAGCAAGCTACTACTAGAAGTCTCCAACAGCTACAATAGCTTTGGAGATGCACTAGTAGTTCAGTGGCTAAAAAATGGAACTCTGTCCCCACTAGCATTCAAAGCACATCATCCAAAGCCTCCTTTAAAGATGTCATCAGGCAACATCTCAAGCAAAATTGGCAGTGCCACGATTGTTCCCCAGGCTAGTGAAAGCAGATAAGGTACACATACTACATCTAGAGTACTTGATTAAGATTGAAAACTATTCTCACCAACACTGGCTAATCTACAATGTATGTACTGTACCTGTGTACTATGTATGTAGTCTACCTATGTTCCAAATTTCAGCTGTACACCACAAATCAAAGTACCTTTTTTTTAAAATATTTTTGTTTGTTCTCTCCACTATAACTGTTTATGTGCTGCATACCACTGTAAAAAACATGTCTTTTGTATGTGTGTATGTCTAAATGTATCTGTAATTTTTCTATGTGGAGCTTTTCTCTCCTGGCCTTGGCTGAAAAAGGGCTTTTTCGGCTCAGTCAGACACCCCCGGTTAACAAATGTAAAATAAATAAAATTAAATAATAAATAACTTCGTTTTATTTCTTTTGGTTTCAGTTTCAGTCTTTGGTTCTAATGTTGGCTGTGCTTTTTTGACTTGAAAAAATATCTAGAATAGTAGATCTCAAAGAGCATAGTAAGTGAGGTACAGATCTTACCTCGGGAGTATGCAAGACACAGTGTGGGGCAAAGCTTCCAGTCTCTTGCAGTAACTAAGATTTTTGAGACTAGACCTCTTTGTGTAGGGGTCTTAGTGACTTTGAGTTTTGTTTTAGTGAGATAAATGTCAAAGGGCTATTAACATTCAATGAGTATTACAAAGGTGGAATACAAGGGGACAGTGACTTCCTTGATTTTGGATAAGATGTTTTTGGCAATTAGTTTTGTGAAACGTAGTGGCTGTACTTGGTTCCTTTTCCTTTAATAACAATTTACCTGGGAACCCAGATCTCTCGTCACTGTCTTGCTTGATAATGGAGTGTTAAGTGCTGTAAGCTGCACGATTTAGCTGTTTCGCAACAGGAGAGTAGTACTGCATTTCTTTGTGTTTATTTTCTGCTCTTTAACAGTAGGTGTTAACGTCTGTTCATTTGGAAGTTAAATCTTCACTATAATAAATAGATCACAAATACTAACTCTGCAGTTACATTTATTTTGCAGTCCTTTGCAAATTTAGTCAACGATGGATCCTTGTTGAAGTGACACCCTAACCCCATGCCCCAAAATTGGGGAAAAATGGGTTGTGGATGGATGGAAATAAATTCTTGAGAGAACCAAACGGAGATCCCTTGGGGACACTGCTGTCCACTGTCATATTTCTGGAGTCCTTGCCTTCATGGACAATATTTGCTTTTTTTTTTTCTCCCTTTCTTTGAAAAAACTTTTGGCTATCCATTTTGTTATATATATACTGAATTTAAGACCATTAGCTTATTTTATTTTATTTATTTATTTTATTTTTTTGACCGGCTAGTCTGCTGATATATATCCATTTTCAGTCAGTAGCCGGGGGGAAAAAGCTCCACAAGTGATGAGTGGGGAAGGTTTAGAGATAACCAGTGATGTTGTTTCCTGGGGAACATAGATAGTAATAATATAGATAGATTTAGCTGGGTTTGTTATTTTAATGAGTTTGGGGATTTTAAAAGACAAGAATGAAGATTAAGTCTCCTGGAGTCAATCAGAAATTGTGCAGGAGTTCTGGGTAGTAGGTGAGTGTAAAGTAGTTGTAGTAGTATAGTATCAATTAACAATTCATTCATGGTGGTAGTGTCAGATGTCTTGACTGGATCAAGATGGGTAGCATGAACAGTATGCCTACTGACCACCACTTGAGTGGCCACTTCAAAGAAGCTGACAAGATTTAGTAGGTATGATCTGTTTACGAAGACAAATTCAGTTAAACCCAGCAAGATTTTTGATGTCATGATTTGAAGTGTGTGATGCAGTTTATGGCTTTTACAGATCAGACACCTAAGGCTGGTAGGTCTGTAGTTGCCAGCCTCTATTGAGAGCAGTATTACTGCAGTGGTGCAGAAGGAGTAGGGGCCATGCTGTTATAGCTAGGCTTAAGTTGTGTGGTTCTGCTAATGTGTGCTCGATACTGTTAGACAACCTGGTATGTTAGCAGTACCTATGAAAAAGTGATTATGGTCTTTGAATGTACTTTAAGGACATGTTATTTAGTAATGTTAGGGGTGGGTGGGAATGAGTCTGGGATGGTTGATGTTGGGATATGAGTTTTAGGGGAGAAACGGACAGCAAACTTGCCAGTTTGTCGGTTGTGTCATTTGGGTTTGAATGGGAGGATCAGTCTTGGAAAAGTTTAGAGTGCAAGTCTTTCTTGCTTTTGTAATGCAGCCAAAGAAGGGCTTGATATTTTTCTCTCCGATGCCAGCCTCTGCTTGTGCGATGCTTTGTTGGAGCTTATAGTGACTTTCTCTCTTTTTTTTTTTTTTGTACTGTTCTCATGATGGAAGTTTTAGGTTTACTTAAGTTTCTTCCTTTTTTTGTTATACGGTTTGGTTAAATCAACTGATTACTAGGGTGGTTTGGTTTTGAATTTCCCAATGGGTTTGTTTCTCATGGGGACTGCTAGATCGATGCATTTATCTAAATGGGCTAAATGTAGCGACCCCCCCCCCAAAAAAAAAAGTTCTTGCGACAGTAATGCCCTTTTTAAAGAGGGTGGTGTTGGTTGGTGATGGAGCAGAGGTTCTAAGAGTAAAGGTTGCACTCTGGTAGTATGGTCTTACCCATGAGGGATAGATTAGGGGAATGAAACTGCGACGAGATGAGTTTGAGAGAACCAAGTTGAGAGTGTTTCTGTCCCTGGTGGGTTTGAGGGGCAGTTGGATCCATGGAGTTTTATCTAATACGAAAACACAATTGTGCATACTTTGTTGGAAGCATAGGCACTTCAGTTTGAGCTGTCGCTTGGATTTTTTTTTTAGGAAAACCAGGAATCTTGCATGTCCATCTAGGGGCATAGGGGTGGGGTGGATATGGATAACGAGGTACAAGTTGCAAGTTTGACTTGTCTAAGGTTAGGTTCATAGGTGTTTACTAGGCTAATGGCCCTGGAGCCTTTACAAGTCTAGTCCATAGAAGTACCCTGTATCATGCCGCCCGATGTTAGTTCCCAGTGTCTCTATAAAGTAGAGCCACTGGAGTGATCCCCGAGGTCAACTTTATATTGCCCATCCACTCACCAAGATTTCTCTTGAAGAGGGACAGCGAGGTGCTCTGCCTGACATGTATGGGAAGTCTATTCCAGAGCATGGGCAGTCTCTAGGTGAGGAATCTAGTCCTTCCAGCATGTTCTGTTGATTGCGGTAATGAGGTTGAGGTCTCTGGAGCATGTGGTGCGGATGGATTGAGATTTCTTTAGATGTAGCATTTCTAACAGAGCTGGGTCAGACATGGCTTTGTGAGTCCAGCAAAGATTGCCTCTAAGTAGGTGATATGAGACTATGAGAATAGCTGGAGTCTTTTTGAGTTTGTCCATGTAGGACATGTGTTTTAATGCCTAGGATCCTCTTCGTGATGTACTTCTGTGGCCTTTCCACTTTCTCAGTGAGGCCTTTCTGTAGGATGTCTGCATCACTTAGGGAGTTAGTAATGGCTCCCAGCTTGCAGTCGTCT
The DNA here is from genome assembly GCF_019279795.1 of Protopterus annectens. Taxonomy (NCBI): domain Eukaryota; kingdom Metazoa; phylum Chordata; order Ceratodontiformes; family Protopteridae; genus Protopterus; species Protopterus annectens. Next base: position 408,274,515 of record NC_056741.1, read on the forward strand.
GTGAACTTGGTCAGCCAGAGTCCTTGTGTTTGCCTGGACTTCTGAGAAGTAGAAGCTGAACAGGAGAGGACCCAGGACCAATCCCTGTGGGACTCGATTCGTGACTGGTCGGCAGACTGACTTGGAGTCTACTACTTTCACACTGTGTTCCATCTGTGAGCCAGTTTGCAACCCACCTAGTGATATGTAGGGGTTGATGCCTAGTTTGATACCATTCCTCACTTGGGGGGGGGGGGATTATTGATAAACTCATCAACGGCCTTGGCCTGATTTGAGGTAGGCTGTATGCACTGCCTTACCTTCATCCATAGCCCTGGTGACTGACTCAAATGAAGTCAGCCAGGTTGAGCAGGCATGATCTCCCTTTCACAAAGCCAAATTGCATGTGGTCTAGAGTTTGGAGATTTCCTGTCTTTGTTAATCAGGTCCATGATTGTATTTATTTTTATTTTATTTTACATTTGTTTACCAGGATAGTCCGACTGGGCACATGTCCATTTACAGCAGAGGCCCCGGGAGAAAAGCTCCCCATTTAGTACAGAAAAACAAATAGTTGAACAATATAACAATATGATCATCTATACAGAAGCATAACATTAACAATAGATAAAAATACAAATTTTGATACAAAAAGCTAAGTCTGACACTCGATAAAAAAAAAATACAGCTTTCAATACAGAAACCAAAACTGACACTAGATAAGCATTATAACTGACTATAGAGACAGACTGAGACTAAGAAATTAATTGGTGTAAGTTTAGCATGAGCTAGTATAGCTTTACATATCAGACTTGTCAGACTAATGGGGGCGATTAATTCCCAGGGTGTGTAGTTGCTCCCGCTTTGTGGAGAGGGATGACTGTAGCAGTGCACCATTTGGTAGGGCAAAGCCTGAGGTGAGGCTGTGACTGAACAGGGCACACAGATGTGGTGCTAGTTAGCTTTGTAGTTCATGTGAAACATAGCCGAGGATATTATCTGGTCCCATGGAAGCTGTATTCTTGGCCTTGGACAGTGCTGTTTTAGCCTGTGCAGCAGTAAAATTGGGTGCCTGGCAATCTACTGGTATTGTGATTGGTCCTTTGGGGGTGGGGATAAAGTTGGCACTGAATCTGTTGGCCGGTATGTTGGCAATATCTGTCTGCTCAGAGTAGGCGGTACCATTGTGCAGTAACTCGGAGCAAATCTGGGTATTGCCGTGGAGGTTCTTGATGATAAAACTATAAAAGGCTTTGTGATTGTTTTAGTGTATGCTGCAATTCTGCCTTCATAGCTGATTTGATGAGGGATCTCAACTTTTTGTTGAGGCTAATACGGGAGTTTTCTAGCCTTGGGAGTTCACCTTTTTCTGCAACAGTTTCTTCCTTCTGTTGTTGAGTTTATTAATGGCAGGGGACCACCAGATTGGCTTCCTTTTTTTGGAGGAGACCGTCTTGGTTTTGTTGGGTATGGCTAGTTCCATGCATTTATGTACATGTTTGTGCAGTGCATTGGTGCTTGAGAACCAGACTTCCCACTGTGTTAATCAGTCTACATAGAATTTGGTTACTGCCCAACATGGACCCTGCTGCACTTGCTAGTGAGTCAAAGCGCATGGTAGGCTCAACCTACATGCTGAAGATGTTTTCTTTAATTTGAACTGTCTCAGTTAACTGCACATACATGGATATGTTAAGTGCATCTAGGTCAGGTACTTAAGACCTGCTGGCATGGGGGGAAGAGCTGGCTTGATGTCTGGAATGAGGTTAGATGTGTGTAAGTTGGGATGTTCGTTTGAACCCTGCTATCACCACTGTGCCTTTGTTGTTTTAGGCAAAGGCTTTTAGCCAGCATGAGGAAACCAGTTGCAGGCTATCCTTTGTAAAGCAAGTTTGACTGACAGTTCCCTCTCAGGCGTTTCATATTAGACCCCCCCTGGAATGACGCCAGTTATTGAAACCCATTACCTTTTCCCTATTCAGGTATAGTTTTCAGTGAAGGGAGGATTCTATTCAAAACCAGGGTCATACCCTTAGCTGATATTTCTCTAGCAAGTTCCAGCACATCCATAAGGGTTTTGCGAGCAAAGTCATTTACTCACTTGGACCGCTGTTGTACTATAGTCATACTTAACTGGTGGATAGGGTCTTGAGTGACCTTTAAGTTGGCAGTCCTGGTTTCTGAGAGGCAGCTGACTGTAACCTTGCCTTTGTCTAGCCTGATGTGTGTTGAATTTGTATGTCCAACTACATCATTCCCTTAAGCTGCTTTGAGTACTAGACATGGTGAGTGGTTATCTGTGACTTGATGTGAGAGTCTTTGGACCTTCGCTGATGTCAGTTGCCTGGAGCTCTTAGTTTAGTTAAGTATGTTTAAATGGTATCAGTGTAAGATATTTTTGTATTGTCTGAGGGTGTTGGCATTTGTATGGGCAGGGTTGTGATTACTGCATGCTGTAAGGTGGGGGGGGGGGGTGCCTCTGAGTTCACTAGGTATTTACATCTCTCTCCAAATCTGTAAGGTTGAGGAGGAGCTTTATGTTCGGGGGGGGGGGGAGTAGGGGGCACACCTACAATACAGGATATCAGGTGCTGGGAGTTGGTTGGTAGCCTCTCTCTGATGTACAATGCTATTGAGTGATTTGACTTAAAAGGGTAGGCAAGCTAGTTCAGAGGGAGTACTAATCCTAATGAGTAGGTGGGAGGGTAATGACATTGAAGATATGGATGTCTTTATACAAGAATGAAGAGCAAGCAGACTCTGGCAGTTCAGCACAGACAATAGCAGCTTATTGTGGAGAGCAAAACCTGGTAGAGACTGTTGTATACAAGAGTGGAATACAGTCAACTCTGGCAGACTTTTCTTCATAGGAAAATAGTATGATTAGTGATTCCACAGTTATTCGCTCTAATGTAAAAACACTGGTTGCCACAATAGTCTACCGGCGGTGAACAGAAAAGGCTCCAGAGTCAGAGACTGGGCTGAAGGCCAGAAAGATGACTGGAGAGAGAGCATAAGAGTTCAAGGAAAAGCACTCTGGGCTCTAGCACCTCATGAAGAAGAGCAAATGGGTGGAGTTGAAGAATGCCAACACCTCAAAACTATGTGTGTGTAAGGATTGTAGTATGGATCGGAGGCCAAGCCAGTATGGAAAGAAGGTGCAAAAGGAAAGTTGGTGGTGGAATGACCAAAAAAAAGTGGGAGAGAACAGGCTTGGAAGGAGTACTGGTTTATTAAGACTGAGAGCAGTTGCAGTAGAAAGGAACAAGGAGGCGTCAGAGACTGTACCAATTTTTGAAACGCAGCTCAGTAGGTGAAACGCACTTTATCTGGTACAAGACGCAGCTAAAGAAAATGCAGCCCTTCCTTATGACAAGTTGCCAACAACCTTCTCACTTGTTCACAGGACGTCAACAGCAGATGAAAGGAGCAACTAGTAATTTAGGAGATAAAACCTCATAGAAGCTGTACTGCCACTGATGCAGCCTTTGACGAAAGAGGAGGAGCCCACCATGGAAGAAGTAAGATTGGTATGAAGGAAAAATGAAGTCTGGGAAAGCGGGAGGCTGAGATGAGGTCACAGCACACATGTTCAAGATGATGGATGAGGATACTTGTAGCCATATGGAGAGAGAGGAATATCACAGATGATTGGAGAATGTCTACTAGTGCCATTCTAGAACAAAAGGAACAAGTGGAACACTTGCAGGTGTGGGGAGTATTGAAGTATCAAAGTCGTGTCACATTGCATTTATTTATTTATTTTTTTTACAAACATCTTTATTAGCTTATCTCACACATAACATGGACAGCGTTATATTTATATAAATGAAAATAAGCCATACTGATACAATCTCAGTTGTAAACTTGTATTGCAGCCCATGCCGAAACAACTGTACTGGCAAACTTTATACATCACTCATAATGTATCCAGTCATTCAGTCAACTGTTACATAGCTCTTTCATTTCCTGCCTTCTCAACTTCGTTCCTTCTCTGCATGTATTGATCCCAGACTTCCCATTTTTTCCTATGTAATTTGCTTCTATGCTTTTCTGAAGATCCCAATTCCCTACTGACAGTAAAGTTTGTTGATATTTTCATTTTCTGGTACTTGCTTTTTCGGCAGCCATCATAATTAGACTCGCCAAAGCCTTATGTCTAGGCAGTTCAGATTCTGTGTCATAGCTCAAAAAATCTATTTCCTTAGTTACACCAATTTGCTTACCCAGCATCTCTGACAGAGCATTCTGCAGGGAGTCTTTATGCCAGCTCATTACACTCCCAGAATAAGTTCCCCGTTAACTCTTTCTTCCCTGTCACACCTACAACATTTGCTGTCTACCTGAGAAAAGATTCTTTGGAGTCATAAAAATGCCTATATAAACACTTCCAAGCAAAGATCCTGAAACTTCCAGACTTTGTTGCATATTTAGGAGACATACATACATCTCCCCATTGCTTGTGAATTCCTTATCCAGTCTCTCTTCCCTATCTTTTCTAACCTGCTCTGATTCTTATAGTTGTCATGCAGTATTTTATATGCTGCATTAATTGATCCTTCCTTAACGTCAACTTATATATTTTAGATTTTAATAAAAACTCTACCAGTGTTGGTCTTTTGTTTATCCTGCTATTTCTTTCACTTTGCCTATACTGTGATACAATCCTTGATAGGAGAGGTGTAAACCTTTTAACCTGCTGTCCAAAGTTCTTCACATCATCCCATTCTGTTACCTTCCCCCACTAGTTATTTGCTCCCAATACCTTGGTTTCTTTGCCAGTTTTCTCCATTAAATTCCATCCCCCAGTTGTCTGTGTCCCTGGTTGCAGTCATCCCTATTGGCAGCATCTCCTTTCTGCAGTCCCATGTTGGCTTAGTTCTTAGAATATTTTCTACTACTTTATGACTTTACTGTTCTGTGTGATTGTTATTCTCCTTAAAGGTCTACATCCAAAATCCCAGTCTCTCCTTTTTTCTTGAGCTTCTCGTTTCATTGTCATCTCTTTCCACTTTGAATTAGTTTCCTGCTTGTGTTGTGTGTAGGAGCCTTAACTGTGTGTTGCTCCGAAATACCCCTTCAAATCGGGTAATCCCAATCCCCCATGTTCTATTGGAAGAATAAGCTTCTCCCACGGCCATTTTCCCATTCCAGCTACAGTCCTTTTTTTCCTTTGAACAGGTTACTCCCACTAGGCTAGTACCTGTTTTCATGGGATAACCGACGTAGTAGTTTTACTAAGGGCTGAAATTTGGCCACAGCAGTGGAAAGGCTTCCACTGCTCTTTTCAGTAGGTGCCATGGAGTCTCTAGCATCCACCTGAGTTACCACCAACTTGAGCAGATGGGATCTCTGTTTAAGATGTAATTTGATGGACAACTTATTTGGCAGTGCAGCATCCCTTTATGCTGTGCTGCATTGTCTGCAGTTTGTTGAAATGGAACCCATAGCCTTCTGCACCAAAGGCGGGTTTGCTACTTGTTGCATCACTGATGCATTAACATTTTGCAGTGGGTGACTGAAATGAATATGCAGAGTAGTAGAAAGTAAGATTGGAGACTTAAGTTTTGATCAGGATGCAGCACAGCTGACTTGGTGTTTTGCAGTGAGATAGATGAGAAGTTGTTGCAAATGAGGAAGAGTCCAACTGGCATTCCTGGACTTGAAGCATATGGCAAGTCCCAAGAAAGCTGGTTTGGGCAGTCCTGCAATGGTTTCAAGTCCCAGAATCCTTGGTAGATTTATTGCAGGCTGTGTACAAGGACCCAGTGACACAAGTGCTAGTGGTGTTTGGACAAGGGATCCTAGTGGGAGAGGGTTTGCATCAGAGTTGAGCTGTAAGCCCTCTGCTATTCATGGTGGTGGACTACATTAATAAACTGGTTGAAGGGACAGCAAGAGTTACTCTGCAGATTCTGCTTTGCAGGTAGACTCTACACAAGAATTGTAGCAAATATTAAGATAAGGAATGAAACTGTAGAAATCACAATGCTGATATTCAAGATAGAAGGGGAAAATTGTGGAACAGATTAACAGCTTCAGGTATCTTGGAGGGGTAGTTACAGTGAAGGGACCTCTGAGGTCATTAGAGCTAGAATCAGAGGAGCTGCAGCCAACTGGTTCTGAATGTTAGGTTAGTGTGAGACAGACTTATGCCAAGGTAGCTGAAAGGTAAGGTGTACAAAACACTGGTGTGATTAGTAGGTTCATAGGTGTTTACTAGGCTAACGACCACAAGGGCCTTTTTAAGCCTAGCCATGCATCCCAAATCTGGCAAGTTCTGGTATCCTTGACAAGTGTAAGCAGAGGCTTAGGAGATGAAACCTTTACAAGCAGGGGCCTGGGAGATGAACCACTTAATTGCCTGTGTCCATTAGAGACATGGATGCCAAGTCAGTGACCATCCAGTTGTCCAAGTTGCACTTGAATTGGGTTATGGAGGAACTCTGCTTCACATAGATGGGGAGCCTGTTCCAGAGACACGGTAGTCTGTGGGATACATACCCATCTGTCCAGCCGGTCCTGTTTATATTACAGGCAAGGTTTAATTCTTTTGAATGGGTCATTCTGGTGCTGTTTTTGCGGATATGCAGGAGGTCCATCAGAGTGGAATTTGTCAATGCCCTATATGCCAGACAGATCTTCCCTCAACAGCCTTTAGAAGACAGAATACAGCCGTGTGGCCATGAGGAGGTCTGCATAGGACATTTTACTTTGCACTGTATTCTTTTAGTGAGGAACCTCTGTGGACGTTCATTTGTTGGATATGCCTTAAGTACATACCAGAGGGGCATTGTACTCTATGATGGGTCTTATGAATGCCAAATACAGTAAAACAATGTCGTCCTTGGACCTAGATGCCATACCTATGTTTATTAAGCAACATAGAATGATTTCCTCACTACTGTAGACACATGATGGTCAAAGGAATAGATTGCTGTCCTTTCCCAATTCCGTGACTACTGAGTCAACTCTTGAGTGTATCGTCAATATGACTTTCCCAAAGGATGCTGTTATGAATTTTTTGGCATTTAGTTTTAATTCATGGCTCTGACAGTAGTTGTATGTCTTTGTCGGCCCTTCCTAGAGAACATTTATGTTGGTATGGGATTCAGTGACAGCTCGTCCTTAATTTGCAATCATCTGCAAATTTAGTCAAGTCTATTGACATTGGGCTTGACTTCAGAGAAGTAAATGCCAAAAAGTAGCAGTCCATGGACCGATCCCTGGGGGACTCCACTCATGACTGGCCTCTTTCTAGAGGTGGACTCCCCAATTCTAACTTCCTGGGTCCTGTCTGTGAGCTAGTTGGCTATAAATCGGGTGATGTACATGTTTGTACCTAACCTCCTGAATTTGTCAACAGTGCCCAAGTGGGGTATTGTAAAATGCCTTAGCCAGGTCAAGGAAGGAAATGTGAACTATTTTGCCCTCATCGATAGCTTTGTTGACCTTTTCAAAGAAGTTCACCAAGTTGAGTAGGCATGACCTGCAACCAAACTGGGATGGGTTTAGTGTCTGGAGGTTACTATGTAATTATTGACACAAGACTAGTGAGACTTGAGGGTCTGTATTTTCCAGGGCCGGTAGATGGCTCACCGTTGTGCAGAGGTATGATTGTTGCTGCTCTACATTCATGAGGCATGAAGCCTGTTTGGAGGCTACAGTTAAGATGAGTTTAAGTTAAGGTTACAGTTAACAGCAATTCCAAAGGGCCGATAGGTCATGTTTCATGGTATTTAGAAGGCATCCTGGGATATTGTCTGGGCACATTACAGTGTTGTTGGCCTTGGAGCATTAAGAGCCTGTTCCCCTAGTGATAGCTTGGGGGGGGGGGTTGTATTTGATGGTATTTCCTGAGGGAAGATTCAGGAAGGCAGAGGGGTGAAGTTGGAACTGAATTTGCCGTCCAGTAGGCTTTCTATATTATATCTTCTGGCTCAGTATAGGTGGCTCTGTTTACAATGTGTTCTGTACACAATTTGAATTGCCTTTATGGTTGCAGAAGTAGCTGAAGAATGTCTTGTGGTTGTCCTTGGCCTGGAAGGCCAAATTTACCTCAATTGGCTTTTGTAGACCTTTTGTCCTCCAAGTTGTTTGAGTGTGTGTTTGTTCTGCTGGGTGCTGCACCTAATTTTTGCCATGATTTTTTTGTTATACAGCTTAATTTTTTTTGTTCTGTACTTCTTCCTGGTGGGTACAGCTGCCTCTTTGCAGGTATTAACATGCTTGTATAGGGCTTCTGAGAATGGTTCGGCATAGGCAGCAGTGTTGTCAGGGTTTATGGTGGCTTTAAATTTTGCCGGGTTATCACATAACAGCAGGAAGTTGGCCTTAGAGTAGTTATGGAATGTTCCAGGGTTAGTTGGGGATTTGGGTTTTATTTTTACTTCAAAGGAGACCATTTTGCAGTCTGACCTTGCCAGAGAAGACACTACTGTCGGGAGGGGGGGGTGCAGCACACTCCCATATTAGTGAGGAACATATCTACTTTGGTTGCACCCCTGGTAGGTGTCTTGACAGTCTGGTCCAGGGAGTTTACTACTGTGTGGTACAGAAACTTGAGCAGTGAAGCTAGAGTTGAAGTTCTTAGATGGGGGGAGGTAGGATGCACCCTGTGGGACAGACTGAAATGAGAACCTCTGCACTGAAGCCCAAGTAGTTCCAATTGCAGTGAAGCTTGAAGACTTGATGGTTTGAGCGCATGTGCAAAAAGCAATTTGGAGGAGAAAGATTTGGAACATACAGGAGGAGTCCAGAGGAAACGGGAGTGTCGAGCAGATAGAGGGTTGGATTGTGTGATTGACCTGGGAGTGGTGACAGGTAGTTTGGTGTCTTTGGTAAGGTCTTGTAAAGTCTTCTGTTAAAGCACATGCAACACATCCTCTGTCTTTGCAGCAAGTTCCAGGTAATGCATTCCTGCTCAGAATGGGTTATCTTCCAGCAAAGGGTGGATGGCATAAAGAGAGTTCTGTTGAAAGATGGGTAAATCTTTCTGTATTTGCCCCGGGCAAGATTTAGGGTAGTTTGGCATAGTTCTGATGCTGTTTTTAGAAAATTAAAAACTTGAAACTGCACAGTGTGGCAGTTTTGAGATTAGCTGAGTTAGAGGTACTAATGTTCAGTGCCCCCTTTGTCTTAACTGTTGTGGCAAAAGTGCAAAAAGTACAGAGGATAATACAGTTTGATCTACCAGTTTGTACATCCCATATGTAGATTAGAGCAGAGTACCTCATTAAACCTTTTTAAGCGCAACCTGGATAACTGGCTGGGGAACACAAAGTACACACCCCTGGAGTTCCATGTGTGTCCGTGCTTGACAGTGGCATAGGATGCTGACTACTTGGAACATGGGCTAAATTCTTAGCTAGGCTTGTAAGGGCCTCGGAGGCAATAGCCTAACAACTTCCTATGATGTAAGCTGTGTTTTTTGTTGAGTAGTCTGACATTCGGGCTTACTAAACCACCTGGTAATTCTTGCGTTCCCATGCTGTTTGACATTGCCTGGCAATGGAATACACAGTATTTTTTTCTGCTTATTGCAGAATTGCTGCCAGTGTAATGTGGGTGCAGGCATAATTAGGTCTGTGTTCCTTTTCTGGTGGTGCTGCCAGGCTTGGCACTGCAAGGCTCACATTGGCACCCATGCAATATAGGAGCCCTGTTTGTAAGGGTTGTCTACTTGTGACACGATATCAAGGGGAATACTAATGCAAAGACAGAAGTGTCTTTAGTACCTAATTCTGTGCTTTCCTTCTGAGAGATGGTGGTTGCTTTTCAATTTGTTCTCCGCTATTCCCTACTACTTTCTGATTACCAGGGAGTGTATTTTGTGATGGCAGGGGGCAAACCTTTTGTCCTGTTAGTATGCCCATATTTTAAAATGGTTCTTTACATCAGAAACCGGGAGGGATAGCTATTAAGTAAAAACACAGATCTGAAGAAGTCCATGAGTAAAACTTCTGATCAGTTCTCCATGAAAATCAGAATGTAGGTTTTTGTGTTTTTATCTTAAGATTAGATTCCCCTGGGAAAAGTGAGACGTATCAATTGTGGCGTGTAAAAGTAGAAAGCTGTTCCTTTGCTAGGTAGTGTAAGACTGTTCACCATTGCACATGCATTTTAAGGTCAGTCTGTTTGCCTCATTGGACTGTACCCAATTTGTGCCACTGTTGTCTATCCGTGTTACTATAAATTTCCAGCATTTTTAGGAGTGTTTTCCCTGAGGCTACTGTTTAGCAAACAAGAAGATCTTTTTCTTTTTTTTTTTTTTTTTTTTGATGAGGATTTGATGCCTTTCATCCACGTTGGAATTTAATTTCTAATTTGTATAATGATCAGCTGTGAAGTATAGAGCATCTGGTAAAACAAGCAAGTTCAGAACAGTGCACTGAGTTTTGAAACAATAGTAGAAGTGTTCCACTTTTTCCAGTACTGTAGGAAAATTCTTTTATGAAAGTTAGGCTTTTTAATGTTTTATTTCTGTGCTGCGCCTTTATATAAATGTATTGATCAAGAAGCACATTCTTCGCCTTACAAGAATCTGATGTTTTTTGTGCACAGCAACAGGACTACACAAGTGTTAAAGCATGTTCCTCAACTGAAGCTTAAAGGAAAACTCTTAACCTTTTGCCTACTTACTCAGCCCTTGGGTTGCTTTACTCCCTTCAGTAGTACATGTATATGATATAAAAAGTGTACACACCCCTGATAAAATCCCAGGTTTTTGTGATATAAAAAAATGAGACAACAATAAATCCTTGCCAAGTCAAGATGTGTCATGCTGATAGACTCCTACCCAAGGAGACTGAATGCTGTAATTAAATCAAAAGGTGCTTCAACAAAGTATTAGTTGAAGGGTGTGCACACTTGTGCAACCAGCATATTGTGCGTTTTATTTTTTTATATTTTTCCCCTAACAGATTTGTTTGTTTTCAATTGAATTGTACAGGTTATAGGTCATATTGAAGATGGGAAAAGTTTTGAAATGGTTTATTATGGTTTCATTTTTTTTATATCACAAAAACTTGGCATTTTAACAGGGATGTGTACACCTTTCATATCGTGTGTGTGTGTGTGTGTATATATGTATATATATATATATATATATGTATATATATATGTATATATATATATGTATATATATATATATGTATATATATATATATGTATATATGTATATATATATATGTATGTATATATATATATATATATATATATATATGTATATATATATATATATGTATGTATATATATATATATATATATATATGTATATATATATATATATATATAATGTATATATGCACACATATATGCAATTACATATACACTGTGTTTATCTAATGTGTGTGCGGGTGCGCGCGTGTCTGCTACCCAACTGTTGGGTGGTACTTCCACATACCATTATTTCACTTTTCTTGTGTACTTAGCGTTGGCATTTCCTTTTTCTTATGCCTCCCCCCCATGTGTTTTCTCCCCAAGAGGCCAGATAAGTACCTAGTTGTGTAAGGATAGGGTCCATTGGACCAAGAGACCCCAGTGGATGCTGTGGTGTTGGCAGTGGCCACCAAGAAAAGAACTCTCTAAACAGTTGTGTCCATCCCTGAACAGTGTGTCCAGGACGTTGTGCTTATTTGGAATTGTCTACACTTCAGTGACTTTTGCTTTCAGGTCGCTGAATAATTTGGCTCATGTTACAAGCTTTCAGAGGGAATTGATCAAGGAGTTTTCTAGTGCCCCTTAGTCTTGTCCTACAGAGACATGGACCCTATTTCTTCGCAAAAAAAACCCTCCAGTCCCTGTCAAACACCTCAATGAGGTTCATTTCTGATGTCTCGTAGGAAGTTTTGATAGCAACAGTTTCAAGAATTGCTGTAAGAAGGCATGCCTAGATGTGTCTTTTTTTTTTTTTTTTTTACCATATGTTATCCATCAGTGTTCCGTTTGATGGGGGCCACCATTTTTATGTCCCCAAGATTAAGGAAACACTCCAGGACTGAGCAGGATGGGAAGACATTTATCATAGGAATACGTTTTTCTTCCCCTCAAAGGGCTTTCTGTAGAAACCAGAAAGGAGGCAGAAAGATGTGGTTCTGAAAGACTCAAGGGCCTTCCCAGGACTTCTATGGAGACTATCTACCCCCACCTCCCTGTGGCAGAGGTGGCCTGCAACATCACTATGGAGGTAGTCAGGGAGCACTTATCTCTGCACAGCCTTTACCAGTGATACTTGGTGTAAGATTAGTATCCATATGTTATTGCGTACCATTTTTCTTTCTACCTCGCAAGACAGACTAAAAGAATTACTGACTTTCCACCCAGTCAGGGGAAAGTAGCAGGCGTAGAAATAAATTCTGGATGATCACGGTTCAGTCCAGTCTGCCACTGTTGCGGAAGGACTATGGAATGTGCTGTATAGCTCTGCAGGATGTGTGCTTTCCTATCAAGATATGCAGGTGCTCCAGAACATTCCAGCATTTCTGACTTGGGACCAAGACACCCACCAGTTCAGAGCCCTGTCGTCTGGTCTCACCACAGCCCCCAGGGTGTGTACCAAGTATATGGCAATGGTTGGAGCTCAACTGAGACGGTGTACAGAGTCTGGGTTTCATTACCTAGACTGGCTCTTTTCTGCTTCCACCAAACCTCTACTGTTTTAGGCCATGGCGTACTTGTTCCATCTGTCTTCAGTTGTACATCCCAGTGAACTACGCCAAGTCTCGGCTGTCCCCTACTCTAGCCCTGGACTTCATTGCTGCTCATCTGGATATGGTGACAAATCTTACCACAGAAAGTTAAGCAGTCTGTGGAACCAAGCATTACGTGCACCCCCCGCCCCCGTTTTCCAGGCTAGTATTATGCAGCTTCTTGGCTCAGTGGCAGCTTCAGTGGTTTTGGTACGTTTAACAAAATTTTATATCGGGGTACTGCAGTGGACCCTTATGGTACAGTGGTCAATAGGACGTCACTCTGACTGCACGTATTTGAATTAGATATTTGCAAACCTATAGCTTGACTGGCAGACCTTAACAGAGCTATAGCTTGGTGAATTCGTACAGATGTTTTTTCTGGGCCACACACTTATTCTTCCTGCGCTCAAGGCCACTGTGACCACTGATGCCTCTCAAATGGGGATGGGGGGGTTACTTGGAAAGACTGGTCCAAGGCACATGGTCTTAGAGGTCATTCTTCATGTCAGCGTACCAGAAATAAAAGTAGTCCTGTTGGATATGCAGTTGTTCAAGATGCTTTCTTCCTGAGGAGGGATGCTGTTTGGACTGACATTGTGGTAGTCTGGTACAACAACAAACTGGGAGATCGCAGTCCTATCCCCTATGTTGAGAGGCAGTGAGTGTATAGCATTTTAGCAAGTCAGTTTCCATGGAAGACCAGTGTGCTGTCAGACTGAGCAGGTCCACTTTTACTTCCTCATGAGTGGGGTCTCTATAGTGGCGGAAACCATATTTTTGCCAATGGGGCTGACTGTGCTGTGATCTTTGCTTCTTTCCTCAATTCCAAGTTCAGCAGGTACTTTGCCCTGATCCCTCCAGAGGGGAAGTCACCAAGAGATGTTGATTCACGATGACCCTCTGGTCTCCTGTATGCCTTTCCATCACCCCTCTCATTCCCAACTTAAAGCATTGCAGTAGAAGAGCAAGGTAGCCCTCATTACATGATTCTGGCTTATACAGGTGTAGTTCCCCCTTTTGTGGCCTCACCTAGTTCACCCTCCCTGGGAATTGGATTCTTCTCAGGACCTTCTATTTTGCCTATCTGGGATACTTTGTCCAAAAAAATTGAATCCTCAAATTTTCTACACAATTTCTCCACTTCCAGTGATGACTAGACACTCCAGGCTTTCTTCCCCAGTTAGTCACATCCTTACATCATCCCCAGAAAGTTTGTTTCTATCATAAAGATTTATAAGAGCAAATGGGAAAAGGTTTTATGTTTGAATTCGATCCTATTTCAATACTTTTCTAGCTGTTCTTGACTGACTTGGTTCCATTTTCAGTAATGTACCTACTTAAGTCCAACTTGCTGCCATTTCTAATTTTCACTTAGACGAAAACTGTTATTCTTTGGCCTGTTTGAGGTTATGTAAGGCCTTTCTTAAAGGTACCTTTTTGCTTCGAACTGCTATTGAATCCAGCGGAGGAGTGGGGTTCTTAACGGTATTTCAAACTTTGACCCGGCCTCCTTTCAAACCAAGGTAGACTTAGTCATGGAAAACTCTCTTCCTGGTCACCATTACATCAGTTCAAGTATCAGAACTCCAGGCCCTTTCTTCACAGGATTTTATCTGATTTTTCATAAGGATAGGTATCCCTTTGGACTACCCCTTTATTACCCAAGGTGGTGTCAGAGACTGTCAACCAGTCCATCTATCGGTTTTCTCTACAAGTTTTTCCAGCAAGGAAGAGTACATGCTGCATCTGAATGTTCGTAGACCGCTTTGATTCTGTCCACAGAACTAGAGATGTTATGTGATCCTATCTCGCCTACATTCAGTACTGATGGGCTCGGAGCCGATCCCTCTGCTCCGACTCGGCACGCTATGCTATAGAGCGAAGCCTCTTATTGGCTGAGCTATTTCTTATCCCAGGATTCACCACCACTAATCCCCCAGATCTCGTTTGCCGCTTACAAGCTAGGACGTGGTCTCAAACTTGGCTGGGCTAAGTTCCGTTTTATTCAAAGTTTCCTGTCAGGAATTTTGCTATTTTTACCCCAAAAGCTGTTTTAACAGCTATTGTTGTTGTACGAGTGTGTTTGAAAACTTTTGTTGAGGAAAATTGTGTTTTTGGTTAAGGGAAGGTTTCCCGTTTAAGTTAGAGGGGCCTTCCCCTATTCTTATCTAGCGTCTTTGTTTTTTCCAGGAGGTCAAGTACCTGCTTAAGTTAGAGGGTCTTGACCCTCCTTTTCAGTGATTGTTGTACTGATTTTGTGTATTGTTCTGACATTGTGTTTTGTCTAAAAAAAAAAAAAAAATTCAGTTTTTTTTGTGGTAAAATCTTTCACAAACAGCTACTTTAACTTGTTTTCTTAGTGTTAGTCAGCATGTCTAAGGAACATAGACCCTCTGGGTTTAAAAAGTGCGCGAGGTGTGGTTACAAAATGTCGATAACTGACGACCACTCCTCGTGCGTATATTGTTTAGGCGCCAAGCACCTACAAGAGTCCTGTAGCGTGTATCACGCCTTTTCTTCTAGAGTCCTCCAAGAGAGGAAGAATAAATTAATATTAAAAGGGGTGATTAAACCCTCCTTCGAGGAGGCCTTATCTTCCTCTTCCCCTCCTACCAAGAAGAAAAAAGCGTCGGCTCCGACCAGTCTGTCGGAACCGACTGCCAAAAAACCTAGGCAGGCTTCTCCATCGGCTCCACGGACTTCGGAGCCGAGGGTGGAACGGTCTGCCTCGATGCCTCCAGTCTCGACCCCTCTGGTTTCGGAGCCGAGGACTGGGGCATCGAGAGGCGGGTCACCTTCATCGGCTCCACTGATTTTGGAATCGATGAGGGTTGCCGGCTCAGACACTTCCCCTTCGGCGCCGAAGCCCTCCTCGGCACCGAGGGAAATAGTTTTGAGGTCTCCCTCGGAACCGATAGTAGTCGAATCCATTCGGAGCCGGTCCCCTAGTCCTATGGAGCCGATGGAGAAGTTGGTTCGGACCCGATCGGTGTCATCCAGATCCGCCAAGATGTCTGATTCGGACATCGACAGGGTGCTCCTAAGACTCTTCCAGTCTCCGGTGTTCCAAAAGTTAGTTTCGGCTCCAGCCCATTCGGCTTTGGAGCCGATGGCCCACTCTGTTATGGTTCCTCCTCCAACAGCCTCGGCACCGTTGGAGCCGCTGCTGGTGGAGCCGATGGAGGTTTCGGAGTTCGGTACGCGGACTTCCTCTGTCGGCCCGGGGGGGGGCGCTTCGGGACTGATGTTGTCGGTCCCAAGCTTTCCTCTCGGTGCGTCTGCTGCGGAGGTACCGTCTACCGTTGTGGCCAGGGAGGTGGGACCTTCCCAGGATTCTGGTGGTCCTTCCTTTAGGGCCATGAGGAGTGCGTTAGCCAAATCTTCTTTGGCTACCTCCACGGTCTCCCCAGCACCTTCCCTGCATACTGAGACTGGGTCTTTGGCAGTCCCCCTGTCCTTAGACAGCGGAGCCCCGGGGCCTGAGGTTACCCCCACTGGGGGTCCCCCCCCTCCTGGAGGTCCCTCTGAAGCTTCTTCGGAGGAACCCCCCAGGAAAAGATCGTGCAAGAGGAAGCACGTTGACTCCCCCGATGAGTCTCTCACGTCAGACACTGATCTTGATGATGCAGAGGGGTCCCCTAAGTCCTCAGATGATGTCTCCTTTGCAGACATCCTGGAAGCCCTTAAACAATGAGGCGGCTGGCAATCCAAACCCCCTTCTGCTGACGAGTCGGTGTTCCTTAAGGGCTTCGGGGCTCAGCCCTCCGCCTCCTGGGTGTCTGCGCCCTTCGACTAGCTCTTAGATTTGATCTGTCGAACGGCGTGGGAACACCCAGACTCTGTGGAACCGGTGCCTGCTCGTCCGAATAAGTTCCTGTCAGCACCCCCAGAAAAGGAGTTTTTGACGAAAGGTGTGGCTGTAGATGCCTTGGTGGTAGCATCTGCTACCCAGCAAGATGTAGCAGAGGCTTCGACGTCCGTCCATCCTCCTAATAATCCTCCTAATAAGGAGTCTAGGAGCATGGATCGGTACGGTAAGCGCACCTTAAGTTCAGCGGCCTTTACTTTGAGGTCCCTGAACTATCTAACGCACTTTACCAGATTTCAGAGGGATCTGATTAAGGAACTTTCAGATACCCTCTTGGGTAACCTGCCTGAGCAGCTGGCCCAGACGATTGGCTCTCAGCTGGCTACGCTGTCGTCCATTTCAAACTCGTCCATGAGGCTCATTTCTTATGCGGCCGAAGGGGTGAGTAGAGCGGCGGGTACAGGCATTGCTCTACGGAGGCAAGCCTGGCTCCGCCTGTGTCATTTTGCGGAGGCCTTTAAGTCTTCCTTTGCCGACGCCCCCTTTGATGGGTCCTCTTTGTTTGGACCCAAGGTAAAGGACACACTGACCCGCTGCGAGCAAGAAGGTAAGGCTTTGACTGCCGTAGGGGCAAGATTTTCCACTCCCTTTCGGCCTTACCCCAAGGCTAAAAGCGGAGGGAAAATGTGGTTCCGTAGATCTCAGAAGTCTTACCCCTCACAGCAGGACGATCCCCCTTCTAGAGGCAGGGGAGGGGGAAATTCTTCTGGAAGACGCCGTCCCAGAGGCGGCAGAGGCCCCCGCAACACTGGAGACCGCGAGTCCTTTCGTGGCTCTTCAGCCTTTCACAGTCCCTGAGGGATTGCCCGACTGTGCAGCTCCGGAGCCAGTCGGGGGTCGTTTTTCGAGGCACTTAAAAGCCTGGGAAGGTATCACTCAGGACCGATGGGTGCTTCGAATTATCGCTGGAGGTTACGCCATCCCTTTTTCTCACACTCCACCTCAGTCCAAAAAAATCCCGGACCCGCCACCCAGTCAACGGGAAATTGCAGCCTCAGAAGTTTCAAAGCTGCTGCAAAAAGGAGTCATCCAACCGGTCCCCGCAGACCAGATCGGATTAGGGACTTACTTAAGATTCTTTTTGGTGCCAAAAAAGACCGGGGACTTGAGGCCCATTTTGGATCTCAGCATTCTAAACCGTTCAGTCAAAAAGTCCGAGTTCCGAATGGTCACCCTACAATCCATTCTCCCACTGCTGGAGAAAGGTGTTTGGATGTGCTCCATAGATCTCAAGGACGCTTATTACCATATCATGGTACATCAAGCGTCCAGGAGACATCTGCGCTTCAGCCCAGGAGGCAGTCATTTTCAGTTCCGCGCGCTGCCCTTTGGTCTCACCACAGCCCCCAGGGTGTTCAAATGTTTGGCGGTCGTGACTGCTCACCTGAGAAGTCTAGGATTCCAGGTGTTTCCGTATCTAGACGACTGGCTTCTAATTGCCACCTCCAAGCATCTACTATTGCGGAGCCTACAAGCCACGATATCACTGGGCACTTCCCTTGGAATCACCTTCAATTGGCCAAAGTCTGTGTTGCTGCCGTCTCAACGCATAAGATTCATCGGAGTAGAGATAGACTCAAACCGAATGCGGGTCTATCTACCTACAGAAAGGATACAAACCATACAGGCTCAAGTGCGAGCCTTACTTCCCAGATCCAAAGCCCCAGCCAGAATGGTCCTGCAGCTATTGGGATCTATGTCCGCCACGGTTCTTCTAGTTCCCCTAGCAAGGTTGCACATGAGAATTCTCCAGTGGCTTCTTTCAACTCAGTGGTCCTTTCAGGATCTCCCTCTGTCACCTCATATGGACCACGGAAACCTGCAAACGGGACCTTCGCTGGTGGCTGGTGCCCTCCAATCTGGATCAGGGACGACCCTTTGTTCCACCTCCTCCTGTGGCCACTTTGACTACGGACGCCTCCCAGATGGGGGGGGGGGGGGCATTCCCTGGGCAGGTCAGTCCAAGGCAAATGGCATTCGGAAGAGACCCTACTTCATATCATCATCTTAGAAATGAGGGCGGTGCTTCTGTCCCTACAAGCCCTTCACAATTACCTCCCTCAGGGCGTAATTGCCGTTCACTCCGACAACATGTCAGTTGTCTGGTACCTGAACAAGCAGGGAGGGACCAGATCCTACCCCCTTTGCAGAGAGGCCATGAGAGTTTGGGAATGGGCAGTGTCGTCCAAACGTTTTCTAGTGGCGACTCGTATCCCGGGCAAGTCCAATGTGATAGCCGACGGACTGAGCAGAACTATCCTCTCTCCACACGAGTGGTCTCTGAACATTACGGTTGCAAATCAGATTTTCAGCAAATGGGGAATTCCTTGTTGCGACCTCTTCGCAACTCCGCTGAATGCGAAGTGCAAAAAGTTCTTCTCCCTCACCCGCCCGGGAGAGCCCTATGGACGCACTAGCCCATCCGTGGCCCACCGGCTTGCTATATGCTTTCCCCCCAGTTCCTCTCCTTCCCAGAGTGATCCAAAAGGCGTCTCTCTTGGGGAGCAAGATGATCTTAGTTGCTCCTTTGGCCTCGTCAGGTATGGTTCCCCTATCTTCGGAAATATGCACTGGAAGGTCCATGGTTCCTGGATCAGATCCCAGACCTATTGGTTCATCAGTCGGGACTACTCCACCAGTCCCTACACACCTTAAAATTGACAGCTTGGCTCCTCCTCTTCCGACTTATAGTCAGGAATCATATCTTAGATCCGGAAGTTGTACACATTTTATCTTCGGCCCACAAGTCTGCTACTAAGAAATTGTATTCTAGCAAATGGAAGAGATGTGCTATTTGGGCTCAACTCCGGGGTCTGGATCCCATCACTATTCCTGTATCGGAAGTACTGAAATTTCTAACTTCCCTTTTCAATCAAGGCTCTTCAGTCTCTACCATCAAGGTTCAATTGGCAGCTATTTCCAATTTTCACGAATCTATAAACCCACCTTTAATGAGCAACAGATTGTGTAAGACCTTCTTGAAAGGTGCTGCGCTTTTACGACCTCCGATTTCTCATCCTGCTCCTCCATGGGATCTCGATGTAGTGTTACATGCCTTAACTTCTTCCCCCTTCGAACCGGCAGCAACATGCGAGTTAAAATTTCTATCGTGGAAAACTGCCTTTCTGGTGGCAATTACTTCTGCCAGAAGGGTTTCAGAGCTTCAAGCTTTGTCTGTAAAACCTCCGTACTTGGTTTTTCACAAAGATAGAGCATCTCTCAGGCCAAATCCATCCTTTGTCCCTAAGGTTTGTTCCAGTTTTTGCCTACAACAGTCATTAGAACTTCAAGTCTTCTTTCCGAAGTAATCAAAGCGGAATACATATTCCACACATTAGATGTCCACAGGCAATTGCGTTTTTATTTAGATAGGACCAAACAAACAAGGAAAACAGATCGATTGTTTGTATCCTTTTCGGATAATAAATTGGGCAAAGCCGTCACAAAGGTCACTATTGCCAAATGGATCAGTAACTGTATTACTCAAGCTTATTCCTCTTCTAATAAAGAGCTTACGATCTCTGTCAAAGCTCATTCTACAAGAGCTATGGCTACTTCAATAGCATTCCATTCTAAGCTTGCCATTAGTGACATTTGTGCTGCGGCTACGTGGTCCTCCCCGCACACTTTCATTTCTCACTACAAATCGGATGTGGCATCTAGAGGACGAGCTTCATTTGGTTCCACAGTGCTCAGGAGTGTTTTCCAGTGAGCCACCCAGGATTTAGGTGCTAGGGACGCTGTCCCATCAGTACTGAATGTAGGCGAGATAGGATCACATAACATCTTTTAGTTATGTACTTACCATAACTTTAGATGTTTGGGATCCATCTCGCCTACATTCCCAATAACCCACCCTCTTTCCCCCTTCCTTGGAGATCAGAGGATATCAGAAGGTCCGAATTCTGTTTCATCTTGAAACATCTGGCAATGTTATATAAACAAGTTGTGTATGTGTGCATGAATGCGGACAAACAAGATCTGGGGGATTAGTGGTGGTGCATCCTGGGATAAGAAATAGCTCCTACAATAAGAGGCTTCGCTCTATAGCATAGCGTGCCAAGTCGGAGCCGAGGGATCGGCTCCGAGCCCATCAGTACTGAATGTAGGCGAGATGGATCCCAAACATCTAAAGTTATGGTAAGTACATAACTAAAAGATTTCAAAAAATCCGGCCAATTATTTGAATCTTTTTCCACAGCTAAATTGGATATTGCAGTATCAAAAGTAACTTTAGCTAGATTGCTCACTGACATTACCTAAACTGCCTGGGGCTCATACCACCAGATCTGTCACATCTACTTTTTGATCCACATCTATAGATGACATTTGTGGAGCTGCCACATGGTCCAGTGCTCATACTTTTGTAGCGCATTTCAAATTGGACATCTTATCCAACAATAGGACAGCATTTGGCTCGACTGTGTTCTGGAAATACCCCCCAGGGTTTCTCTAGATGGGGACTCTTGTTCCATCAGGGATCGAAAAGACATAGGATATAAAAATTACAGTAAATTCGTAACTGGAACTCAAGCAACTGGTAAAAAATGTTGAAATACAGTATAATTTTCATGCGTTGCACTTTGTCCCCCCCCCCCCAACAGAAACATACCTTAGTTTTTAGAGTTTGAGTTTTAAAAAGGAAGATGGGAGTAAATTCCCTAATTCCCTTTCCCCAACCTGAGAGCAAGTCCAACCAAACAAATAATATAGGGTATAATATTAGTCAGGCTTGTTTTTAATAGAAACTCTCAAGCAACCAGAAACTGTAGATCTGAAGTAGGGTTGTTCATTTGTCAGCAACCTGTGGGTTACGGATCCGATATCGGATCCGAGCCGGCAACTTGTTTCAAGCTAATGGATCCGAGCTCCTAGCTCCTCCCTTCACCCATAATCCCCTGCTAACCCTCCATGACCCCAGATCTAGTTTGCAGCGCTTGTGATGGCTGGATCCTTTTTGAGCTCTGTCAGATAAGTGGAAAAAGTTAACTTTTTGTAATTATTTTTAGTCAGGAAATTCTTTTAATACTTGTAAAGTGTGTCTGAGTTAGGTTCCTTATTTTTTAATTAATACCCTCCCTTCGCTGGTCGCTAGTGTTTGAGTGTCTTTTGGGGCCCGTGTGTTTTTTTTTTTTTTTTTTTCCCAACTAAAAAAGAAAGGAATGGCTGAGGCCCCAAAAACCATATTTTCTAAATGTACCGAGTGTGGCCATAAGCTCTCCCGGGCTGATGGCCACACTCGGTGCGTTCGGTGCCTTGGGGTTGAACACCTCACCTCGGGCTGTACTTATCTGTGCAGCGTTCAACCCCAGGGCACTGAAAGAACGGAGGTCGAAGCTGGTCCTGGCTGGACTTCTACCCCGGATTCAGCTTCGGCCTCCGCTACCTCTGCTGCTCCCGTGGCTCCATCACAGCCTGTGGTGGTTGCCACTCCTGCTCCCCTGCCTCCGACTGGGACTCAAACTCCCGCTAAAGTGTCGGAGGACAGGGAGGCCAGGAGGGAGAAACGGAGGGAGAAGCACCACAAGCGGCGGGCCGAGACCTCCGTTTCGGCCCCGCCAGCTAAGCGGGCTTCTCCCTCCACTGCTTCTAGGTAGTCTCCTCCTCAGCTCCGATCCCCTTCTTTCTCCCCGGGGCCCGAGGAGGAGGAGACCTGATCTCCGTCTGTCATCGAGGCGGCATTCCAGGCCTGCCTCGGTGGCCTCTTCGAGATCCACTTTCAGCTTATCAGATGCAGACTTGGACCGGATGATGCGAAGGTTCATCCAGGCCCAGCTGCAGATGGGAGTGCTCTTGCCCCCCCCCACACACCTCATGGGGGGGAGCTCTACACCTTTTTTCCACCCAATTGCTCCTTCTCTGACCCGCTACCCGGGTTCGGAGCGCTCTGAGCCGAGCAGCCTTGGAGCCGGGGGTGTGTCGGCGCCGACAGTACTTGGTACTTCGGATCCGACCCTACCCTCATCTGTCGGATCCGACCTCTCTGAGCCGTGGTCTGAGCTTCGGATCCGGAGGATTCAGTGTGCCTTCGGCTCCGTCCAGGTCGGAGCACACTGGTCCCTCGGATCCGACTGTGTCTGCGCTAGCTCCGATCCCTTCATCGGATCCAAGTGGGAGCAGACTTTCGGATCCATTGGAGAGTGGCTCTCCCTCGGCATTCGATGTTGTGGAGAGGGCTCTGTTGAGAGCATCCGGACCCCCGGTCCTTGCATCGACTCCTCATTGCACTCCCTCTCTGCTGGGCCAGGCTTCCATCACCCGGCCAAAGGGACAGCCTGCTTCGATGTCACAGATAGTTCCATTGGAACAAGATGTTGCTGGCGAGGCCTCCTCGGACAGTCCCCCCCGAGGAAGCTCCCCGCAAGCATAAGTGCAAAAGGAGGCACGTGGACTCCCCTGAGTCCTTAACCGAGGACACGGACTTGGAGGAAGGGGAAAGCTCCCCAAGATCACCCCCTGAGGATGTCTCCTTTGGAGACATAATTGAGATGCTTAGAATCAGAGGTGGGTGGTCTGCCCCCAAGTCTTCCTCTGACGAGTCCTTGTTTCTGGAGGCATTCGAGGCAGGCCCGTCTACCTCCTGGGTGTCCCCACCAGCCGATCCCCTGGTGGACCTCATTACCACCAGGGCATGGAAGGATCCGGACACTGTGGAGCCAATACCGAAGCGACCGGATAGGATTCTTAGCCCCCTCTCAGACCGGTCACATTGGAGTAAGGGCCCCCCTGTAGATGCCATGTTGATGGCGGCAGCCACAAAGAAGGAATTTGCTCAGGAGAGTCCCTCAGTCCATCCACCGAGCAAAGAGTCCCGTTTGATGGATCACTTGGGGAAGCGAGTCTTTAGTTCAGCGACCTTCTCAGTAAGGTCTCTGAACTATATGACACATGTCATCAGGATGCAGCGGGATCTTATCAAAGAATACGCTGCATCCCCCCCGAGTCCATGTCGGAGGAGGATAAACAATTGTACTCCACCCGAATGGCCACTCTGAGATCTGTTTCAAACACCTCTATGCGGCTGTTGTCCCACGCCACAGAGGGAGCCGCTAGGGCTAGCGGAGCAGGCCTAGTCATGAGATGTCAGGCCTGGCTCCGTCACTGCGACTTTATGGAGCCCTTTAAAGCGTCCTTCGCGAACGCCCCCCTTTGATGGTTCTGCCCTTTTTGGTAAAACAGTTCGCGAGGCGCTTGTCCAGAGTGAGAAGGACGGGAAGACGTTGTCTGCCGTCGGAGTCTGCTTCTCTGCTCCCCAGCGGTCCTTTTCAAGGAACCAAAAGGGTCAGAAGATGTGGTTCCAGAAATCACAACATTCCCAACCAGCTCCATGGCAGAGGTGGACAGGGAGGACATCGTCCCAGGGGCAGAGGGGCTCCGAGAAATTTTGGGTCCAGAGAACCTTTCTCTGAGCGGCCCGCGCAGCAGCCCTGAGGGCTTGCCCGGCTGCTCCACTCTGGAGGCAGTCGGGGGGGGGGGGGTGTTTTTCGAAACATCTAGCGGCATGGGAGTCCATCACAACAGACCGCTGGGTGCTTCGCATCATATCCAGAGGATACAAAATACCAATTCTTTATGTCCCCTGATCCAAGAACCTCCCCGATGGAGGCCGCAGCCGCAGAAATACAGCAGCTGCTAAAAAAAGAGCCATCCAGCCCATCCCCCAAGACCAGCTCGGATTAGGGTTCTACTCCAGGTTCTTTTTGGTGCCAAAAACGACTGGGGATCTGAGACCCATTCTAGACCTTTCCTGCTTAAACCTGTCAGTAACCAAGGAAAAATTCCGAATGGTCACTCTTCAATCTATCCTCCCCCTTTTGAGGGAGAACGATTGGATGTGCTCTGTAGACCTCAAGGATGTGTATTACCACATCTTAATGGACAAACGATCCAGGAGGTTCTTTCGCTTCCGGCTGGGAGCCAGTCACTACCAGTTCAGGGCCCTTCCCTTTGGCCTCACCACAGCCCCCAGGGTGATCACCAAAGTGTTAGCAGTGATTGCGGCCCACCTGAGACTCCAGGGAATTCGGGTCTTCCCGTACCTGGATGACTGGCTCCTGACCGCACCAACAAGGCATCTACTTTGCTCGGCCAGAGACTTTTCTCCATCTAGCCCCACAACTAGGCATTACTATCAATGTCGGCAAATCTCTACTGGCTCCAACACAGATCATAGAGTTCATACGTGCCAGAATAAACACCAGAGATTTGCGAGCCTTCCTAACTGCCGAGAGAATTGGTTATCTACAACTTCATGTGCGGGCTATCCTTCATTCAGAGGCTTCACCAGCGGAATTGAGCCTGTGGGCACTAGGCTCCATGGCGGCAGCGATTACACTCCTTCCATGCGCCCGTTTGAACATGCGAGTCCTGCAATGGGTTAGTGCAATGGTCCTTCCTATCCCTTCCTCTCCACCATCCCATTGCTATCAGCAAGGCTTGCAGAAGGCCGCTACTATGGTGGCTCCAAGCATCGAACTTCCATACGGGCCGTCCCTTCTGCACCTTTCCCCCTATCGCCACGGTGACCACGGACACTTCCCGCCTCGGGTGGGGGGGGGGCATTACTCAGGCCGGACAGTCCAAGGCACGTGGAACGATAGAGACCTCCCTGCATATCAACGTTCTGGAGATGAGAGCGGTGCTGTTGGCGTTGCAAGCACTTCAGAGCTTCCTCCCCGCAGGAACGATTGCAATTCACTCGGACAACATGTCAGTGGTCTGGTATATCAACAAACAGGGGGGAACCACGTCTTATCCTCTTTGCCGCGAAGCCATGAGAGTGTGGGAATGGGCGATCTCCACCAACTGCTTTCTGATTGCAACGCACATTCCGGGGAGGACCAACATCCTAGCGGACAAGCTCAGCCGCACCCTTCTTACCCCTTACGAGTGGTCTCTCAATCCTCTAGTAGCAAAGCAGATATTCGCAACATGGGGGCAACCCTGCTGCGATCTTTTTGCATCTCCATCAAACGCCAAATGCGACAATTTCTTCGCTCTAATCCCCCCACCAGGGGAATCTCCAAGAGACGCTCTGGTGCATGCTTGGCCACCCGGTCTACTCTATGCCTATCCTCCTCTTCCAATGATGATACAACTCTTACAGAAAGCCTCGCGGTTGGGGAGCAAAATGATTCTCATTGCCCCATTCTGGCCTCGACAAATTTGGTTCCCTTACCTGTGATCTCACCTTGTGAATCACCCTTGGATTCTAGATCCCATTCCGGATCTCATCTCCCATCCATTGGACTTTCCAACTCCAAACCTGGACAATCTGAAACTGATAGCTTGGTTGCTCCAGTTCCACTCCTAGTTAGGACTCCCGGTATCTCTTCACCAGTCAAAGCCATCCTCGTGGCAGTGCATAAGCCCAGAACCAGGAAAGTGTATCACAGTAAATGGAAAAGTTTTTCCATCTGGGCGGAGCGCCACGATCTAGATCCTTTACAGCTCCTCTTCCATCCATTTTAGACTTCCTAACTGAACTCTTTCAAGAAGATGCTAGTTGTTCAACTGTCAAAGTGCAATTGGCAGCCATTTCTCATTATCATGTGGGACATGATACAGGAACCTTTATGTCAGCCAAATTGTGTAAAACCTTTTCTCAGGGGTACCTTTTTACTTAGACCTCCTGTAAAAGAAGCCGTACCCCCATGGGATCTTACTTTAGTTCTTCAAGCCTTGACTGCTCCACCATTTGAACCCGCTGCTTCAGTGGATCTCAAATTCTTGTCGTGGAAAACAGCATTCCTTGTAGCCATTACTTCAGCGAAAAGAGTGTCGGAACTTCAGGCTCTTTCTGTAAAGCCTCCATACCTGATTTTTCACCCTGATTGTGTACCTCAGGATCAATCCCTCCTTTCTTCCCAAGATAGCATCAGAAACCAACATAAACCAATCCATAAATTTACCGGTTTTCTTCCCTAAATATCAAAATAAGGGTGAATACAAGCTGCACTCATTGGATGTTCATAGGCAGCTTCGTTTTTATACTCATAGGACGGCTGGCCATAGACAATCTGACCAGCTGTTCGTTTCCTTTGCCAAATTTAACTTGGGGAAAGCTCTCTCTAAAGTATCTTTATCTCGCTGGATTTCCCAATGTATCCTACTGGCTCATCAAGCCCCGGGTAGACCCGCACCGGAAGGAGTTCGTGCTCATTCCACTCGCTCCGTTTCTACTTCTGCGGCTTTCAAGTCTAGAGTTCCTTTGGATGATATTTGTTCTGCAGCCACTTGGGCTTCATCTCATGCCTTTATCAACCACTACAAGCTAGACCTGCTTCCTAGAGGGAGAGCATCCTTTGGCTCTGCGGTGCTTCGTAATATCCTTCCATGATGGCCACCCAGGGTGCAGGTATCTGGGGACTCTGTCCCACAGGTTGCTGACAAATGAACAATCCTACTTCAAATTTAGAAGTTATGTACTCACCATAACGTTCCATCTGAGTAGGTAGTTAATTTGTCTGCAACCATCCCCCCCTCCTTCCCCCTGACCTTCTTCGGATCTATTAGTTTTAGATATCCTTTGTTGGATATATATTGAGAGGCAAACTCGATCTGAGGTCATGGCGGGTTAGCAGGGGATTATGGGTGAAGGGAGGAGCTAGGAGCTCGGATCCATTAGCTTGAAACAAGTTGCTGGCTCTGATCCGATATCGGATCCGTAACCCACAGGTTGCAGACAAATGAACTACCTACTCAGATGGAACGTTATGGTGAGTACATAACTTCTAATTATCAGGCATCTACCATTCCCCATGGGTTCAAGTGAACGGAGAGTTTACTGCACTGTATGTACTCACCATAACTATGCATCTGTGTTGTCTGTTATTTCTCCTTCCTCAATCTCCACCTTCCAGCCTCCACCTATTTTATAATTTGTTTTTATGTGGGCTTTTAGGTCCTGAGGAGTATTTTCTATCAGCTTTGCTTCTTGAGCTCCAGTCCTCTTCTCTATTTTATAATTTGTTTTTATGTGGGCTTTTAGGTCCTGAGGAGTATTTTCTATCAGCTTTGCTTCTTGAGCTCCAGTCCTCTTCTCATTTTTCTTTCTGCTATAGCTGTCTACACCTTTCCCCCTCTGCCTCTGCTCTCCAAAGTTCTACTAAAAGTCAAACAGGACAAACCAAGAATGATTTTGATTGCTCCAAACTGGCCACGCCAACACTGGTATCCACTCCTGCGCAGTGTGTCACAAATATCTGCATGGCACCTGCCTCGGACACCTTCCTTGGTGTCTCAGCAGGAGTACCACATTTTGCACCCTCAGCTCCCAACATTGAACCTTGCAGCTTGGCTAATCACTTAAATTCACCCTTAGCATCCCTCAGCAAACCTATGATGGATGTCGTCTTGGAGGTGAGAAGACCTAGTACTAGAGAATCCTACGCTGAGAAATGGAAAAGATTGTGTGCCTGGAACTAATCTTTAGGGATGAGCACAGCAGCAGCCAGTTTACCTCAGATTTTACAATACTCAACTGAGATGCTTCACAAGGGCCTGTCTTTTTTTCCTCTATTAAAATCCACGCTTCAGCTATTTCAGCTCACTATAACACATAACCTTACCCCTCTTTTCTCATCCCCTCCTCAAGCAGCATCTCAGAGGGGCAAAGAACTTAAGACCACCCAGGAGAGCTCCTACCCCTGCCTGGAACCTTAATTTTGTTTTGGAGAAGCTCACTCTACCTCCTTTCGAGCCAGCTGCTACTGCAGACTTAAAATGTCTTTCTTGGAAAGCAGCCTTCCTTTTAGCAATCACTTCAGCCAGAAGGATATCTGAATTACAGGCCCTTATGGCAGAGGAGCCTTTCAAATCTTTCATGCGGACAGGGTATCTCTGAGGACCAATCCATCCTTCATGCCCAAGGTGGTTTCCAGTGTGGCTCTTAATCAGTCCATTAATTTGCCAATCAGCAGAACAAAGGGGAATGGATTCTGCATTCCTTGGACGTACACAGACAGCTTAGATTCTACTTGGACAGAACTAAACTTCGAAGAAAATCTGAACAATTGCTAGTAGCATTTGCTGCTGGGGCAGGGGGGGAAGGCTGTTTCAAAACAAACAATTTCTAAATGGATAAGCCATTGCATTCATTTATGCTATAAGCACCATGGAAAACCTATCTCCCAGGGGATCAGATCTTATTCCGCCAGGGCTGCATCTACTTCTGCAGCCTTTCTCAGAGGTGTTCCTACCAGGGATATTCTAGAAGCTGCTACCTGGAGTTCTGTACATACTTTCACCAAGCATTATCATTTTACCAATTTTCTCTAAATCCAGAGCTGGCTTTGCCACTGCTGTCTTGCAGGGCAGTTGGTGCTAATGGTGTATAAATTCCTCCTCCCAACCATAGCTTTGGGGATCTACCCAAATGTAATGACTGCAACAGTGAAACATGAAGAACATAGTACAGTTGTGTACACTTACTATAAATGTAGATGTTAGTATATTCACTGTTGCAGTCCTGGTTACCCTTCCTCCAGCCCCGTTTTTTTCTCTGACTATACCTCTTTCTGCTACTATGCTTAAAAGCCTTTTTGGTGTATTTGCTTTTGGTTGGAGGTATATTTTTGTGTTTTTTAATTTTATTTGCTCCCCATTTGGGGGGCACCTGACATCTGGGGCAAGAAAAACTGATTTAATGGCATCGGATGCATGTTTTATATCCCTGACGTTATGAAAGAAGGGACAGCAACTGACTCAGTACCCAAGACTTTGTTAGTCAGGCTGACTGAGGGCAACCTGCCAGCAGATTACCCAAATGTAATGACCGCAACAGTGAATACACTTTGAACATCTACATTTATGGTTAGTGTACACAGCTGTACTTTTTATTTCTTATTCAGACTTTCCTGGTAAAAAGTATAAATAAACCATAGGAGTGAAGGGCTTAAGCTCCAGGCTCTCACTTACGAAGTAAACTTGTTTCTGTTTCTACTTTAGTCTGAAATCCTGAGCTACTGAAAAGCTAAGTAGGCCATTTGTAACTTTCAGGTCCATATCCAACTAGACAACATTATCCAGCACTAAGTACAGTTGAGACAGTGTGGTTAAACTATGAAGCAAAAAAGTGAAACCCTGACAAGGAAATCAAACGCACCATTTTTCATTAATAGGTTTAAGAACCTTAAGGTCCTTGATTGTGTCATTCTTGCATTACATAATGCTAAGTCAGAAAAACAATTGATTTGAATTGAATGGGAAGACTAAAAGCAGCCACATCTTGTTCTTTGCGTTGTGAAGTGTATGAAAAACAGAGTCAAGGTGAAGCAACAGTTCTGTGCAACACTGGGGAATACCAGTGGGAGAAAGGCTTGACAAAAGTATACTGCAGTATTGCTTAAATGTTAAGTGCATTAACATGCCGTGCTTCTTGAGACTGTACCGTTGGTGGAGAAAATGGATGATGAGCAAACATTATTGAATTTGTGATGCGCCTTTTTTACCATTATGCAAGGGAAAATGCAGACGTTTGTTTAATATTGTGAATGTAGCATGTTTTGAGAGACATTTTTGCTGGTCTCATGGACATTGCCTGTGTCCACATTGGTTACCAAGCAGTTGTTTTCTGGTTACCAAGCAGTTGTTTTCTAGTCTGACAGTTGTAGAGTTTGCCATGATACACATTAGTGGGTGATCAGAAGAATGACTGCCCCTCTTTAGTAGCAGTAAGCATTTCTAAAGTAGCTATACACATCATTTCACTAGAAATGGACTGTAAATTAGGGAACCATGCAAAGGGCAAAACCTCCATAGATGACAGATGCAAGTGTACATGAGCAAGAGAATATTAAGTTCATATAGTCAGCTGTGCGGAAGTGAGCTGAAAATGGAATGGAGCAAGAAAAGACACTGCGGAAAGGAAACACTACAATTATGACTGGGGAAATATTACAGAAAAGATTAACATGCAGTGAAAAGTTGTGGATTTCTTTAGACACTAAATGAAACCCACAGGCCCAGTGGCAATAACAGACTGAAGAAGCATAGTCTAGAAACTGTAGTGTGGTAGTTGTAATGTGTATTGAAAAAGGAATAAAAAGGTAGAGGCATAGGTTCAGGAAAAGTTGATGAGCATGCAATTCATGAGATCATTAGGTAGTCTAGCCCAGATTCCCAGCTAACCCAAAGGACTGCTTAGTTAAGTGACTTGCCCAAGGTTACAGAGTAGGAAAATGAATGAAGATGTAAAGATTCAAACCATGTATTCTTAACACTGGAAGCAGAACTTTAGTCCTTTACCCTTCTTGCTGGACATCTCGCTAGAACAGAACTAGCTGTATTCAACTGGACGTATAAGAGAATTTAAGTACCTTTATCTGACTTTTTTTCCAAAAAATACAGTATTTAAATTGATTTTAATTGTGTTGCAGGAATATTAACTGAACTGGAAATTTTGACTCTGCTCTTCAGTTAGTCCCACCCACCCTGTTTTTGTTTTGGTGTTTAATCTTAGTGGCCTTGAAACTGCCCGCCCCTCTTGTAAATTTGTGTTTGGATACTCCTTCTGCCCCCATCTCATTTGCTCACTCAACTGAGTGCAGTGAGATCATATTCTGATTTCAGGCACTCCTACTGTGTACAAAGAGAGCATCTGGGAAACAGAAAAAAAAAATTAAGCTTGTTTCCTGCCTTTCCTGTTAAGTGGTATAGACTATTTGTAGGCTTCTGAGCCCCCAGCCCTTCTGTGTTGGAGGGAAGCCTAGCTTAGTTTGTTTTTCTTATAACTAGCCAGTTTTCTAGTTTCAGCACTCAAATCTGTTTCTTTGATCTCAGCACTTGTTCAGAAAAAAAAAATTCATCTGCTTTTACTGTACTTGTGTTTCTACCTACTTTATTTTACTTTAGCATCATCTTAAAAGTACTCAATTGTATTTATTACTGCTTGGTGTAACTCATTCTAAGCCTTTTGCTTTAAACAATTGGGCTTCGGACCAGTTGTTTTGCACCGAGAGGGTTTGTGGTCTGCACTGTAGTGGCAGAACAGGTAGCTTACATCCTTCTAGGTTGGGAACTGTGATTGAGGGCTCAGTGTCTGTTATTTCTAAAAGTGCATTAATATAGCAATAACCCACGCCTGGGTGTGGGTAATGCTAAATTTACCCACGGTTGGCGTGGTCGCCCTCGGGACCAAACAAAGCCGACCGTGGGTAAATTTAGCATTACCACACCCAGAAGTGGTTATTGCTATTATATGACATTATTTAAGAAAATAAACAATTTTCTTAAATAATGGCATAGTATAATGCCTGTTTACTGCCCTTCCGCAGATGTCTGGCATCCGCGGCAGTTCTGATGTACTGCGCGCCTGCGCAGTGCATCAGAGCTGTGGGCAAAAGCAACGGAGAAAGCAGGATCTCCGTTGCTTTTTTTTTTTTAGTGTTTCACTATGTTAAATGAGTTTAACATAGCGAGACAGTTTTAAAATAAGCAACGGAGATCTCCGTTGCTTATTTTAAAGCTGTCTCGCTATGTTAAACCCATTTAACATAGCGAGACAGTGTTTTAAAAAAACGAGTTATACTAATGGATAAAAGTCCGGGCAACCGGACCTTTTTCCATTAGTATAACTCGATTTACAACGGGCACGCTGGCCAATCAGCGTGCACGTTTTGGGGGGTCATGGTATAATTCTGGTTTAAGCACTTGGGCTTTCAGGCCAGTTATTTTACATGGGGTCCGTGGTCTGCACTCTTGTGGGAGGAGAGGCTGGACTCTGCCCTTCTGAGCTGGGAATTTCTGGTTAAAGGCTTATAGTGCATGCATATCTGAACTGCTTCTTACTGAAGTTGGTGCGCCTTGTTTGCTGTGGCATAGACTGGATTCAGGCCTGCTGGATCTAGCTTTGTTTGTGTAACGTGAGCACTAATCCAGGCATTCTCTAAAGTATTCAATTGTATTTATTACTGCTTGGTAGTAAATTGATTGAAGTGTAGCTGTCATTCTAAGTCTTTTGGATTAAGCACTTGGGCTTCAGACCAGTTGTTTTACATTAGGAAGGTTTGTGGCATGCACTGTGGTGGCAGGACAGGTAGCTTTCATCCTTCTAAGTTGGGAACTGCTGATTGAGAGCCCCAGTGTCTGTTGTTCTTAGTGTATTAGTTCTGGTTTAAGCACTTGGGCTTCAGGTCAGTTATTTTACATTTAAGAAGGTTCGTGGTCTGCACTCTTGTGGGAGAAGAGGCTGGACTCTGCCCTTCTGAGCTGGGAATTTCTTGTTAAAGGTTTATAGTGCCTGAATATTTGAGCTGTATCTTACTGAAAGTGGTACACCTTGTTTGCTGTAGCATAGAGTAGATCCAGGCCTGCTGAATCTAGCTTTGTTTATATGCATGTTGTTTGTTGGCTTATTTCCCTGGAACGCTAATTTCACCTAATATGCGGCTTCTCAGTGCTTCTGTGGATCACTAGTGATATCTGCATTGCTTACTGTACTTATTTCCTTGTTTCACTTGAATGAAAGTTACTGTTTGTCGTTTTTGCATTTAAGTTACCTGTAACACATTAAGTTACCTGGCACTTGCTCACTAAAGCAATTGTATAAGTCAGCACTAAAAATTAAAAGCACTACACCCTCACTCCCCACTGGCCCTTGTTTTCAATTATAAAGGAATTCCCAATATTATTCTAGCATGTCCAAAGGTCAGTTGTCAATCTCCTCTCCGGTCCAGCTGGTGAATCTGGAGGCAATGTTACAACTGCCTCATGTACACAGACAACCCTCTCCTCCTCCCAACAAATTCCAACACATGTGAGAGATGCAACCATATAGCCAAACTGGAGGCTAAGCTCTCTCAACTCAGTACTGGCATAGCCAGTCAGGAGGAGAAGGAAACAACACTCACTACAATTCCAGTCTCGCATAGACCTACCACGACAGCAAACCAAACACATAATCACACAAAAACATACTCGGAGGCTCTAAATAAAGATCTGCCTAAGCAGCAGAGACCTCCAAAGCAGACACCCAAGCAACCGCTACCCCAAAACAAAACAAGTGCAACACGTATCTCACAAAGCCAGTGTGCCGAACAGTCACAGCCCTTAAGACTAAACAACACACCGGATACACTTGTAATAGGTGACGTCAGGCACACTGACGTCCCGCTCACCAGGCTGAACAAGGAGAGGGTCACTGTGAGCAGCCTGTCGGGCGCTAGGATCCGCCACATAACACAAGCACTCGGGTCACTACAAGGCAAGTACAAATATGACTCTGTCATTGTCCATGCTGGTGTGAATGACCTGAGACGTACCTCCCTGGACTACATGAAGAGAGACGTAGAGGAGCTCTCTGAGCATGTAGCCCAGGCCGGTATGACCCTGACCTTGAGTAGCATCTTACCCTCACCAAGAATGATGCCACAATATGAAGACAAGATGGTCAATTTCAACAATTGGCTTAAGTACTGGTGTCATTCAAAGGGGATCCAATGCCTGTCAGCTTGGGATGATATGCTCGACAAGCCACGATGCTTCGCTAGGGACGGCTTGCACCTGTCACCCCTGGGCTTTTGGATATTGGCAAAGGCTCTTGCTACCCCCATAGTGCCTTTTTTAGTCAAGACTCAAAAGACAAACCCACCTCCATAGGTATCACAAGGGATAAGAAACTGAGTAATGCTACTCAACGCCAGAAGTGTAAACCTCAAGATGCACGCACTCAAAACTCTCCTTAGCATGGAGAACATCGATATCTGTGCAGTAACAGAAACCTGGTTCAGGGCTCCCGAGAGCACCCCAGCACTACCAGGTTATACCTCATACCATGCTTTTTGGCCCCAAAACTTGGACCGAACCAGGAGGGGGAGTATCGCTATTCATCAAAGATACCCACACCTCCAGGTTGGTGGCAAAGCACGAAGCATCAGAGACTATCCATGTGCAACTAACAGTGGGTAAAACTGCCTTCCAGTTTATAGCCTGCTACAGACCACCCTCCCAAACCCAGGAACCCCACTTGGCCTTCCTGAGAACACTGGAAAATATGAAGGTGTCTCCAAACACCATTATATTGGGCGACTTCAACTACCCAAACATAGACTGGGAGCATTACTCTAGCTCCAACACCCTAGCCCAAAGGTTCCTAGAATTTATAAACTCAAATGCTATGGAACAACTTGTTACCACTCCCACAAGAGGGGAAAACATACTGGACCTGATCATCACCAACATGGGGACTATGCTCCAGACCAGAAGTGTATCCCTCACTGGTAAGATCAGACCATAAACTAATCTCACTGGATATTCACATCCCGACCCCACGCCCTGCCCAGAAAACCACAGTGAAAAACTTCTCTAAAGCAAATTTCACACTCCTCAAAACCGAGGTGGAATCCTTCAAAGCCCCCGGGCTTGTGGAAAATACAGCCCAGACCGCAGAATCCTTTAAACGCATTCTATGAACACCTTCAGGAATGCATGGATCATGCGATCCCAAATAAAACCAAGACCCAATCCTCCAAAGGCAGACGTCCTGTCTGGTGGACCCCAGCCGTAAACAAACTATACAATAGAAGAAGGAAGCTACTAAATGATAGAGCAGAATCCCAAAAAGGGAAGGCATCACTGATCAGTATTAGCAAAAAACTACGGGCACTCATAAAATTGTCTAAGGCCAGCTTCGAGAGAAAAATTGCACAGCACACTAAAAGGATAATCACAAGGCTTTCTTTAGTTATGTTAGGAACCTGGGTGGTAATTCCCAGATATGCTCAGAATTACTCCAAAATGACAAAAAATACACCGAACCCACAGACATTGCCAACATCCTAGCTGCCAGGTTCAGCGCAAACTTCTCCCACCAAAGGGCAAATATCTATCCCAGCAGAGTGCTGCCCCCCTGACATCTCAGATGCTCAGGTAAGAGCCGCCCTCTCCAAAGCAAAAAAACACAGTATCAATGGGACCAGACTGTGTCCCGGGCTGCATCCTACATGAACTCCAGGAAGAGCTAAACCCAAACATAAAACTACTGTTCAATCTCAGCCTTACTACAGGATATGTGCCCAAAGAGTGGCGTACGGCAACAGTGGTCCCTCTCCATAAAGGTGGTGCCTCAACGGATCCTGGAAACTATTGCCCCATAAGCCTGACTAGCTTGGTCTGCAAAGTTATGGAAAGGATCATCATGGACCTCATAAATAAAGATATTGGGGACCTACAGACACTGGATCTTACCCAGTTCGGCTTTAAGGGCAGATCCTGCCTCTTAAACCTGGTTGATTTCTTTGAAACAGTCACCAAGGCCATTGACGAGGGGAAGGTGGTCCACACAGCCTACCTGGCCCTTGCAAAAGCCTTCGATACAATACCCCACTCGGGCATTATAGATAAGCTCACCAGCTTAAATATAAACCCCCTATGTCAATAGATGGATTGCAAACTGGCTCAAGGACAGAACCCACATGGTTAGAATTGCTGGAGCCATGACAGACTCCAAACCAGTTACAAGGTGTCCCACAAGGCTCAGTCCTGGGACCTCTCTTGTTCGGTATATTTTTCTCGGCGGTACAGGCCAACACGGAAGGACTGTGGCTGACCAAGTTCGCAGATGACTGCAAACTGGGCGCCATAATAGACTCTCCAGCCGACACGAGCATCCTCCAAAAGGGCCTCATAGAAACAGACAACTGGTGCCAGAGCCATGGCCTCAAGCTAAATGCCAAAAAGTGTATAGTCATCCCCTTTGGCAAAAACAAAGTGCCCACAGATTACCACATAGGTGGTAATCCATTAAGTACAGAAGTAATTAGAGACCTGGGGACCCAAGTTGATAGCAGTCTCTCATTTGACAACCACGTGGCCAAAGTGGTTAGAAAAACTTTTTATATAGCCCACCTAATCATGAAGGGATTCGCATCTAGATCAGGGGAGGTCATCTTGCCTCTTTACTCATCCCTCATCAGGCCCATAATTGAGTACAATGCCCCTTTTGGGATGTACCTTACCAGACACCTGCAGCAACTGGAAAGACCCCAAAAGTACCTCACCAAGAGGATCAAAGGGCTCAAACAGATGCCATATGCTGCCCGGTTAAAGAAACTCCAGCTGTACTCAGTGGCATACCGCCTATTCAGAGGCGATCTGTGCCTGACGTATAAAGCCATGTCCAACCCGGATTTAATGGACATGCTGCACCTCAGAAAATCCAAATCCCATCGAGCTAAGCGCTCAAGAGACTTGAACCTCAGCACTGAAATAAATAGGACATGCTGGAGGGACAGATTCATAACCCAGAGGTTCCCTTCACTCTGGAATAAAATCACAGTCCAGGTTAGGCAGAGTCCCTCATTTCCTCTCTTCAAGAGGAATCTTGACGAGTGGATGGGAGATCGTAGGTTTACCCCGGCTATCACTTCTGTGTCACTGTTAGACAGAGGCACGGTATACTAACCTCGAAAAAGGGCATAGCAAAATTAATTTAAAATGGGTGGCGAAAGCCAAACACACTGTGGCTAGGCTTATAAATGCCCTAGGGCAGATAGCCTAGTATGAACCACAGTGGTTGTAACATGAAGGACCTCCAAGTGCAGTGACAGTTTAGACTCCTCAGAAATGTGGGTGGGAGGGGGGTGGCTATCCTCTCATCTTGGGACTACAAAAGGATACTTTGAACAAAGGCCTACAAGTTGTCTGTAGAACTCCTTAGTGTAGTGTAAAATGGGCTCCAAGGCAAACCTAAATAAGGGTCATTCCAGGGGAAAAAAAGCAGAAGTCCCGTTAGAGAAGGTGTACAAGATGACAGTAGCTGGCACTAATCCCATTTTATGCCAGTGAGATTGGGAATACACTTTTACATATGTCTAGCATGACTCTCTTATAAACCAGAGTTGAAATGGATTATGGGATAGAGAAAGGGTGGAAGAAAAAAGATCATATTGATATGTTGAGCCCCATTGGCAGGCGTGGAAAATGTATTAAAATTCTGTATAAAAAATTTTAAAAAAAAAAGCACTCTGTGACTGATTAAAATAGCTCAGTAAAGAGTGAACATATATTTTGTTAGCTCTAAGGTGGAGCTTTTCTTTAAATGCTCTTAACAGGTGGTATAAGTCCTCATTAGAAATTCCCCTGCACATCTCTCTAAAGAGCTCTCCAATTATTGCGTGAAGAGGCAGGGGGGGGGGGGGTTGACCTAGTGCCCTTCCCAGAGAGCTAGAAGTTTTCTTGTGCAGCAAACGTTGTTGGTAGTCCATTGTTTGAGACATTGTCACGGTGGCTGCTGAAGCAGCTTGGACCTCCTGTAGTACAGCAGCCTTGTTTTAAGGAGGCAGTGTATCGCATCCAGTCAGGGGCAGTGTCTGTCCAGAGTGTGTTCCCATATCTGCTCTCTAAAAGACTATGGAGTTCTGTTTTTAATTTGCCTAATGTTGTGCAGGAACCTGCCCATCTTGGAAAGCATGCTTCTGCATCTTCGTTAGTCTTAGTCAATCCAGTATTTGAGCTGTATGGTGAAGTTCTTCAGGAGTGAATCTGGTGAGCTGTCTTCCACCATTGAAAAATTCCTAGGTGGCTAAAAAAAGAAACTTCTGTCCCTATCAGTGGTAATATTTACTATAAGTAGTATGTGTTTGTGGCATTTTTAAGCAGAACATGCAAAGGAGGGGGGTGCCAGTGGTATTACTGCATAGTATTGGATGTTCTTCGTGTTTCACTGTTGCAGTCATTACATTTCGGTAATCTGCTGGCAGGTTGCCCTCAGTCGGCCTGAATTCCAAAGTCTTGGGTCCTGCGTCGGTTGCTGTCTCCTCTTCCTTGACGTCAGGTCGTCGGGTGTATAACATGCAGCCAACGCCATTTTCTTTAGTCTTTCTTGCAGCACTGTGCCCGAAGCAGAAGCATTTTGCAAGTGCCGGTCGGCCGACTACTGAAATATTAGAGTTTGAGTTTCAGAACCAAAGTCTTCACTAAAGCCAAGTACCCCGTTGGGGAAACTTTTTTTTCTTACTTTTTACCGATGTCAGAAAGTCAATAATTGTATTACTTGTGGGAAGCAAATGCCTCATAGGGATTTCCATTTATACTGTGTTCCTTGCCTAGGCCCTGATCACAACATGCCTGGCTGTTGGTTTTGTGCTAGATTTAACCAACGCACTTTGATGCAAAAATATACCAACGCTCAAAAGTATTTTGGAAATGGATTTAACTACCCAGAAATGTTGGATAGCAATCCGACTACAGGAGTACATAAAAACGCAAAGAAAAGGACAGAGAAAGGCAGTCGAGATCCAAAACCGACTACGCTTCTCCTAAGCCAGTCGTTGGTTCACCGGTACTCAGTGGGGCGCTTTCGCAGCCCCTGATACCTGCTACCTTCCAGTCGCAGGCCACTACAGACACCCATGTGGAGTCTGGCATGCCGCAAGATACTCAAGGTATTGGACCGACGTATGCATCTCCCTCGGATGGGTTCGGTGCCCCTGAGCAGGCACCGGCTTCTGAGGGTGTATTCAGACCTCTACATTTGTATATTAAACCGACGACAGCTGCAAGACCAAAGACAAAAGCAACTTCTAAAACTAAAAAACCGACGCATGAGCCACATGCACAGGCCTCTATGCCTAAAAAACAGATCAAAATGGCTGAAGACCTAATTACCTTGATCAGGGGTACCCATCCCCCTCCTGATAAGAGGCCTAGACAAGACACTGATTATGAATCTTCAGATCAGGTTTCTGTTTCTTCTGATTTTTCTTCTGATCAGGAATTATCTATACCTCCCTATGAGGATTCTGATGCTGAGGAGTCTAGTCCATGTGCATCTCCTCCTGAGGATTGTTCATTTGAAACCTTGCATACTTTGAGGGTGCATTTTCGCTGGGAGAGTCAAGACTTCTCAGAATCAAAAAAGAGGCTCAGGGATTTCCTTCTCCCTCAGCACAGGCCTTTAGCCATTCCCCCTGTTTTAGACATTGTGGAAGATGTGTTTTTGGAGTCGAGCTCGACCCCTGACTCTCTACCTCCGACTCCCAGTAAGCCTGACAGATATTACATGGTCCCTGACTCGCACAAACTTTTATTTAGAAGCCCTGCTGCTGATCCTAAAACTATTTCACAAGGTCCAAAGGGAGTTAAGGCCTCACCAGCAAAAAATCCTTCCCCCTCTGTCAGAGATTCAAGGGCACTGGACAGATGGGGGAAAAGAGGTTTATACATCTGCAACCTTGGCAATCAAGGCCTTAAACTGTCAATTTCATATGCTTAAGTACCAACAACATGTTATGGGATTGCTGAAACAGAAACTTATATTGATTTCAGAATGTGCAGAAAATAAAGAATTGCAGGAATTATTGCATGCAGCTGAACAAGTTGAAAAGCATATTTTGCAATGTGGTTTTGATTCCTTAGAGGCCTCCTGCATGGCCGCAGTTACTGGATCTTTGATTAGGAGGCTTGCCTGGTTAAAGGAACAAAATTTGCCTGATCATGTTAAAGCTAAATTGCTAGATGCACCTTTACAGCATGAATCTCTGTTTGGTATTAAGGCAAGTTTTAAAGAAAATGGGAGACAAAGCTAAGTCTATGCAAACTGTTAAAGACTTCTTACAAGTGCAGCCACCAAGATTCAGTAGACACTGGCCTACAAAAAATTGGTCCTTTCCTGTGTCAGACAGAGCTCAAAGGGGCAAATCCAGACGCCCTAAGGGTTTCAGATACCAGGAGCAAGATTCATACGGGTCAAAGCAATGGGGCGCTTCCACCTCCAAATCTGGAGGAGATAAAGCGCAAACCTACAGAAAACAATCCCAGTGACTTCCCTCTGCCTGCATCAAGCACTTATCTTTTGGCAGCACCCATAGGGGGAAAATTAGCACTTTTTGCACAAAAATGGCAGTTAATAACCTAGGACAAGTGGGTACTAAACATCGTATCACAGGGATACAGATTCCATTTCCACACTCTGCCAATGGCAAATGGTTGGCCAGATCTGTCAAAAAATCAATGGGCAGAGGCACAGAAACAGGTTACGTCCCTCATGGATATGGGGGCCATTCAGACAGTACCAGAACAGGAAGAAGGACAAGGTTTTTACTCAAGACTGTTCTTGGTACCCAGAAAGGACAAGACCTGGTGGCCAATACTGGATTTATCAATTTTGAACCGCATTACCTGGA